>NC_059106.1:24437232-24580472 GCF_020740685.1 Jaculus jaculus
TTCCCCAGGACCCATGTAAGCCAGATGCACAAGGTGGCACATCACATACATATGGAGTTTGATTTGCAGTGGCTGGAGGCCTTGGTGTGCCCGTTTTCTCTCTTTCTCTCTCCTGAGTCTTTCTCTCTCTTAAATAAACAAATAAATAAAAATGAAATACTAAAAAAAAGAAAGAAGCAGCCAGCATCAGTCTGGGCCTGGAGAAAGAGACCCTCCACCATGTCCAGTCTCAGCTAGATGGGTATGTCGCTACACACACACACACACACACACACACACACACACACACACACACACACACACACGGGCCCTGGTTCACTTGGTAGAGTGCTTGCCTAGCATGCACAAAGTCCATAAACCCGCTGTGGTGGCCCATGACTGTAATTACAGCGCTCATCGGTGCAGGCAGAAGGTTCAGAAATTCAGTTATCCTCGGCTAGATAGTTCGAGGTTAGCCTAGGCTACATGCGACTCTGTCTCAAAAATACAGGTGAGGGACGGGAAGCCAAGGCTGCTCGATTCCTGGCGGCTTCGAGTGTCTTTGCCCACGGGAGATGCTGGGCGCCGGCAGGAAGGTCCCGGTCCCTGCGCCCGCGCGATGGAGGCGTAGGTGGGACCTGCGGCCCGCCGCCTCCAGGGGGCGCCCGCCGCTTCGCCGCTCCAGCCCGGGCGCCAGAGGGCCTCTTAATTGTTCCCAGAGCGGGTGGCATTTAGATCAATTAATATGCAAAACAGGAGTAAATCATCTCATTCGCGGGCCCCACGCGGGCCGGGGAGCCGAGGCATTTGCTATGCAGCGAGGTCGCGGCCCCCGCCGCGTGTTTATCTGCAGAAATGGAAATCAGGCAGCGCACAAAGCCGCCCCGCGGCCCGCCGCGCCCTGGGCAGCCTCCGCGGGCGTGTCCCCGGCGCCGGCGCCACCCGCGGCCCCGCTGCCCTGGATGTGCCCGGGAGCCCCCGATGCTGTGCACCCTCCGGGCACACACCGCCCTGCTCTGGCCTCTGCTCCTGGCTGGCAGGAACAGTTCCAGGATTATATAAATCAAGTAGTGGGACCACACTGCTTTGTCACCACAATTGTGTCCAGGAGCCTTGACAGAAACCACCATCCTTTAAAAAAAAAAAGTGTGAGTGCTTGTGCCTGCGTGGGCACACATCCCCTTGTGTGCTGGTTTGGAGGCCGGAGGTCAACTTGAAATATCTTCTTCAATTGCTCTCCATATTATTGGAGACGATCTCTCCCGCAGAGTGCAAAGCTCACTGAGCTATACTAGCTAGCCAGCGCGCTCCAGAATTCTTGTCTCCATCTCCCCAGCACTGGGGTTACAGGCGCATGCCACCACACCAGGCATTTCGCAGGAGTTCTGAACTCGACTTCCCATGGTTGTTCAGCAAGCACTGAGCCATCTCCCCAGCCACACCACCCTTCCTTGTTGTTGAGTCTACATAAAATCAGCTCAGAGGTGAGTCTCTGAACAGCTGGAAAAACCGAGGCAAGGACATAGAAGACCACCAGCTTGGTCCATACCTGAGGCTGTGGTGGAGACCCTTGGCTTTGAACCAGGCCCTTCCTTTCTGAAGCTGGGGAGACAGCTCTAAGCCATGCTCTTGAGCTTGGTAACAGTTCCAGAAACCTAAGTGAAGACCTATGGTGTGCCTGCATGCCAGCGTGGGACTTGGGCCACGAAAGAACTTGAGCAAGGTAAAAGTGCAGGGGAGTGACAAGCAAGGTTGGCTCCTCTGAGAAGAGAACGTCAGGTCTGGGCAGTGGCCTCCCTTGAAGCAGCCAGGGAAGGAAGCTGTGAGAACAAAGGCCCAGTGGAGGAATGGGACAAGCAGTGACTGGCTGGCAGGGCCCGAGCTGCTCCGCAGCACAGCTGAACTGGGGGGCATATGTGGGATTGTGAAGGTCTCTGATTGTTTAAGGCTGGCTGAGCGGCTTCATCTGGGGCTAATCCGGGAAGGTAAGGGACAAAGCAGACATTCACCCCATTTACACCCATTACTCATGTAGACTCCAAACCTGGAGCAGGAAGTCAAGATCCAAAGACCAAGAAGTTGTGGAGGTGTGGGGACAGACACAGGGGCAAAGGGAAAGATGGGTAGGATGCCAGGAGGTGGGTGATGGGGGTAGCGGGGGAGCCTGGAAGATTCAGGTCTGACATTTGAACAAATCGCCAGTAAACACACTGCTCACTGAACTCCTGAACGAGTAGGAGCTCAGGGAACTGAGGGGACCAGGATAGGGGCTACAAATCTCCTCCTGATGATGGCCTTGGTCATCAGTCAGCTGCCTGGACAACCGGACTTTTCTCTCTCCCCTTCCTCATAAGGACCTGGCACTCATCAAGTCTGCACATTCCTGCCTCTCCCCTTCCTGTCCTTCCTTCCCATAGCCAAGGTTCCAGTTTTTGCTTGAGGTTGGCATTAATCACTTCTAAATCATCATGGCTTATACTTCATGATGTCAGTTGTGTGACTTTTTTCTGAGGAGGCATGAAGAAACACCTATTCATACCAGATAAGGTGCCAAAGACAAGCCAATGAATGCCACACAAGTCTAGTTTGCTTATGAGCCAGTGAGTTTATTAAGGTTACTTACAGGAACATAGGTGAGGGGTTTACTGAGAGCAGCAGAGATGACTCAAAGGCAGCTGCATCACTGAAAAGCATCACTGAAAAGCCCACCCCAGCATTAAGACACTATAGAAGCTAAACAGTTTCTTTGGCACACAGGGAAAAGGGGCCCTTGGTAGGTGGCTATATTCTTCCTTAAAAAATAATATTTTAGGGCCGGAGAAATGGCTTAGCGGTTAAGGCATTTGCCTACAAAGCCAAAGGATCCCAGTTCAATTCTCCAGGACCCACATAAGACAGATGCACAAGGGGGGAACATGTGTCTGGAGTTCGTTTGCAGTGGCTGGAGGCCCTGGAGCACTCTCTCTTACATGCATGCTCTCGCTCCCACTCTCTGCCTATTTATGAGAGAGAGAGAGAGAGAGAGAGGGAGAGAGGGAGGGAGGGAGAGGGAGAATAGGAACCAGGGCCTCTTACAAACAAATTCCAGAAGCATGTGCTACCATGTGCATCTGGCTTATGTGGGTTCTGGGGAATCGAACCTGGGTCCTTAGGGTTCAAAGGCAAGTGTCTTAACTGCTAAGCCATCTCTCCAGCCTGGTGGCTATATTCTAGAGTGGCCTTAGATGGTGACCTAAGGTTGTAAAGAAGGTGATTCGCTTCCTAGTTCTCTCATGCCTAAGTAAATTTTCCTGCCAGTGGGCTCACTAGCAGGCTTTCTGGGAACTGCGCAATGTTGGATGAATCATGGACCAACCGGCACCTTTGTCTTTGTTTAAACTGACCAGTCACGGACTCTGCATGGGAAGGCTTCCCTCAATCAATAAACACCTGGCCCTTACTGGGGCTGTGGATACTCCATGAGGAGTCTGTGTTCTCTCTGCTTTTTTTCCTTTGTACTTTAAAATAAACTTGACTCTCTTAAATACTTTCTTGCCCTTTTATTCCCTAATGGGTAGAGAAAACAAACCCTAGCCCCTAGACTCACCATGAGCTCAAGGTCAGTTAGAGCTACAGGGAGAGTTTCAAGTTAGCTTGGACTAGAGTGAAACCCTGCTCCAAAAATAAATAAATAAATACAATAAAAAATAAAAAAGAAGAAGAAAGACCTGCAAGTAGTCAAGAGGCATCTGAAAAGATGCCCAACGTCACTGACACTATTAATCATCATAGAGATGCAAACCAAACAGTGCGGACCACTGCCTGTCCATTGGATACTACATGGACACGACTCACTACAGAACAAACTGTGGCGGTACAAAAGGGACCTGGAGAGAGAGGAGTCGAGGTTAGCGTATGTGGGCTGGAGAGATGGCTCAGTGGTTAAGGTGTTTGCTTGGAAAGCTTGACAGGGGTGAGGGAGGTTGGAGAGATGGCTTAGCAGTTAAGGGTTTGCCTGTGAAGCCTAAGGACCCCAGTTCGAGATTCCATTTCCCCAGGACCCATATAAGCCAGATGCACAAGGGGGTACATGCATCTGGAGTTCATTTGCAGTGTCTGGAGGCTCTCTCTCTCTCTGCCTCTTCTCTCTCTGTCTTTCAACTAGAAAAATAAAAATAAACAAATTTAAAAAATAATAAGGGGCTGGAGAGATGACTTAGTGGTTAAGCGCTTGCCTGTGATGCCTAAGGACCCCAGTTCAAGGCTCCATTCCCCAGTACCCACGTAAGCCAGATGCTCAAGGTGGCACATGCATCCGGAGTTCATTTGCAGTGGCTAGAGGCCCTGATGCGCCCATTCTCTCTCTCTCTCTCTCTCTCTCTCTCTCCCCCTCTTTTTCTCTCTGTCTGTCTCTCTCAAATAAATAAATAAAAATAAACAAAAATAATTCAAAAAAAAAAAAAAAGAAAGAAAGAAAAGCTTGACGGTCTGGGTTCAACTCCCCAGCACTGGCCTTGGTTCAAGTCTCCAATACCCACTTAAACCCAGATGCACAAAGTGACACATGTGTTTGGAGTTCATTTGTAGTGGTAGGAGGCCCTGGTGCACCCATACGCACTCTCTCTCTCTCTCTCTCTCCCTGTCTCTTTCTCTCTCAAATAAATGAAATATTTTTAAGACATTAACATATGAGGGGGTGGGAGGAGGCTCAGAGGCTAAGAGCACTTGCTGAGCTAACATGTGGATCTGAATTCCATCCCCAGCACTCACATAAAAGGCTGCATGCCTTGGGAACAGGCATGGAAACAGGAGGATCACAGGGACTCATTGGTCAGCCAGTCTAACTGAAAACAAAAAGAAAAAGAAAAACTTGGAATTCCAGGTTCAGTTAGAGAGCCTGTCTCAGAGAAGTAAGACAGAAGAACAATAATGGAGCACACACAACATCCTCTCAACGTCCGCGCACACATGACCGTATACCAAGTGTACACCAACCACTCCTATGACACACACATCCAAAAGACTAACATATGAAAAGCCAGTTGGCAGAAAACTGGAATCTCTTTCCTGGGCTACATGTGACAACAGAGCATCCATGAAAAAAAACCCATGCATGGGAGTTTGAAACAAAGTTCCCCCCCAATAGACTCAGGAATTTATTAAAGCTTGTAACTTGGATCTCTAGCCCTGGCGGGTGGAAGTGTCACTGGGAATGGATCTGGCTTCCAGCCTAAAGGTATGCGGAGTGCCGGAGCTCTGCCTGGGTTCCCAGAGTGGGCTTGCTGGTGGTGGTGTTTCTCTCTGCACGGACCTGTGAACTGGGGCCAGCTTCTTCTGCCACGACACCACTTACCCTGGTGTTGCAGTCCGGTTCTCATTGCTGGTAGAAATCACCCAACCAAGAGCAGCTCTGGGGAAAAAAGGCTTATTTTGGCTTACACGCTCAAAGAGAAGCTCCACGATGGTAGGGGAAAACGATGGCATGAACAGAGGGTAGACATCACCCCCTGGCCAACAGAAGGTGGACCACAGTAACAGGAGGGTGTGCCAAACACTGGCACGGGGAAACTGGCTATAACACCCATAAGCCCGCCCCCAACGGTACAATCGCTCCAGGAGGCACTAATTCCCAAATCTCCATCAGCTGGGAACCTAGCATTCTGAACACCTAAGTTTATGGGGAACACCTGACTCAAACCACCACACCTGGGTCTGTAACTTCAGTAAATCCCATTCCTTCCATAAACTGTGTCTGGTTTGGAGGGTCACCCAGTAGCGCGAAGCTGCCGGCAACACCATACGATACACGTGTGGAGTGTGACGGGGCAGGTCTACATCAATGAAGAAAAGCCCAGTGCTACCAGCCCTCTCCTGTTCCTTTCTCCTCATTTTTAAAAACATTTTATCTTTATTTATTCATTTTAGAGAACGTGTATGATGTGTGTGTCTGTGTGTGTGTTCGTATGTATGAGTGGGTGCACCTGTGGAGGTCAGAGGGCCTTGGGTGCCAGTTCTCTCCTTCCACCATTTGGGGCAGGGTCTGCTGTTCGAGGCTGCATATCAAGCTAGCTGGCCTGAAAGCTTCCAGGTGATTTTCCTGTCCTGTGCCTCCCTTCTCACCACAGGGGCACTCGAGTGACAGACACTGGCGGTACTGTGTCTGTCTTCCTGGGGGTTCTGGGAACGCTGACTCAGGTGTTCACATTTACACTGCGCGTGCTTTATTTATCTACGGAGCCATCTCCACAGCAAAGAACGTTCCTTGTGTTCCTGATGCAGATGTTTACTCTGGCACACAAGAGCCTAGAAACCTCAGCAGGTGTTCCTCCCCACCCCCACCCAGACTCAGACTTGCACCTATAACAATACCCCTTCTCTCAAAGATGGCCCAGGGTAACTCTACCTTGAGGCTGTCATCAACAAAGCCGCCATAGGTTGGAGGGCCAGTGGGTGGATCTCACGTGCTTCCTCGCATCTCAGGGATGAGCCTCTAACTTCCCTTTGCTCTGAACAGTCTGTTCAAAGATGCTCCTACTGCCCATTGCCTTGGAAGAGCAAGTGCTGAATTCTCCATGGAGAACTCTGGGCTTGGGAGGCTCCAGGATCCTCACCTGTAAAGCAACTGGATCCACACCACCCCCATGGGACCTGGGACAAGAGGAACCAATGACAGGGTTTTGCTGCCATTCGGGAAGCTTGCGGTGGGTGCCTCCATTTGGTGTGCTCTGCCAGTCTCCATAAAACAGTGGCACACTAACTCATGGCCTTCAGCATTCGATAAAATTTTTAAGCCTTCATAGTTCTTAAGACTGAATATTTTTGCACAAGATATTTTTAAAAATGTTTATTTATTTTATTTATTTTCAAGAAGAGAGAGAGAGAGAGAGAGAGAGAGAGAGAGAGAGAGAGAGAATTGACACAGCAGGGCCTCCAACCACTGCAAATGACCACTGCAAATGAACTCCAGATGCATGTGCCACTTGGTGCATCTGGCTTTATGTGAGAACTGGGGAATCAAACCAGGGTTATCAGGCTCTGTGGGTGAGGGCCTTAACCGCTAAGCCATCTTTCCAGCCCTGCACAAGATATTTTTGTGAATACTCATTTGGCTACCTCTTTTTTTGCCTGCCGTCCTGCTGCCTGCTACCCGGATATGATGGCTGGCGCTCCCACCACCATCTTGCGCTGCGAGGAGCTGAGTGGAAGGAGTGTGCCTGCCTGAGGCCACTGAGTATCAGGTCAATGTGCTGGTGCCAGGGGCTTGATAGCAGGGAGAAGTGTTTGGCTTACACCGCTGCTGCTACAATATTTTCCAGCCCTAGCTCATGCACCCCGTTTAATAGCTCATCCTTCGGAAATGTCTTCTCCCCGCAACCCAGTCCTGTCCACTAATGTACTACCTCAGTGCACACCTCGGTCCTAGTTCTTTTTTTTTAATTTATTTATTTGAGAGCGACAGACACAGAGAGAAAGACAGATAGAGGGAGAGAGAGAGAATGGGCGCACCAGGGCTTCCAGCCTCTGCAAACGAACTCCAGATGCGTGCGCCCCCTTGTGCATCTGGCTAACGTGGGACCTGGGGAACCGAGCCTCGAACCGGGGTCCTTAGGCTTCACAGGCAAGCGCTTAACCGCTAAGCCATCTCTCCAGCCCTCGGTCCTAGTTCTTTTCACCATGACCACTTCCTGCATTCCACGCCTGGACCCAGTAGACACTCAGGAAATGATGAACTAAAGACAGGGCTGTGGTGCGGTGTCCTGTGACCCTGGCCCCAGCTCTCTCCTTTCTTGGCTCAGTCCCAGCTTGCCGCGTGGCGTGGGCATGGGCTCTGAGGAGGAAGGCTAGAGTGTCCCGTGGTCTCCAGCCCTCAGGCCCGCTCGCCTCCGGCCCTCTCCCAACAATGACAAGGGACCAAGGGCACTCTTGGCTGAGACCTCTTACTGAGCCTGGGATGGCCCTTCTACCCTGAGCTTGGAGAGATGGGCAGCTTAGCAGCTGGAGGACATGGGCAGCTTTAGCTTGGAGCCCAGCTGGTGGCATCAAGTCTCTGGGTGCCCAGCCACTGTGTTAATCTGCAACTAATACCAATTGTAAGCAGACGGCGGACCAGACGGGCCAGCTGTCAGGCCGCTGCAGTGGATCAGTGCTTTGACTTCCTGGCTTAGAGCTGGGGTGAGAAATTCGCTGGTAAGAGCTGCGGAAGTGGCTTAGTCAGTGAAGTGCTTGCTGTGCAAACATGGGGACCTACGTTCAGATCCCTTATACCAAGTAAAAGCAGGAAATGGTGACACAGGTCTGTAATCCTAGCCCTGGGGAGGCAGAAACAGGAGGATTCTTGGAGCTTGCTGGCTAGCTAGTCTAGATCAACCAGGGAGCTCTGGGTTCAATGAGAGACACTATTTAAAAAAAAGTAAATGAGTCGGGCGTGGTGGCGCACACCTCTAATCCCAGCACTTGGGAGGCAGAGGAAGGAGGATCGCCCTGAGTTCAAGGCCAACCTCAGAGTAGATAGGGAATTCCAGGTCAGCCTGGAGAGAGACCCTACCTTGAGAAACTAAAACAAAAAAGTAAGTAACATGGAAATCAATTGAGGAAAATAACCAATGCAGACCTCTGGCCTATACACACACATATATACACATGTATCCAGACACACATGTACCTACACATGTAAACATACATACAAAGATGGATGCCCAGTACATACTATATTTTTTTTTCACTATCAAATTTAAGTTTCTTCAGTGACTTCATACAAAGGCCACATGTGACCAGTTAATCCAGTGACCCCAGCCCTGCCGGCCCCCTTTGCTCTACCAGTCCTGGCTTTCCCACTATGTGATGATGGTGGCATTGACACATCCCTTTCCCTTCCCTAGGCTTCAATTTCTCTATGCCACCACCAAGGACTGGGCAGGACACTGTCAGTGAATGGCTCCAGTGGACACAAGATGGCCAGCACGAGGTCCAGCCAGCAGCTCTCTAAGTGCTAGAGAGATGGCCCCCACCCACACTTGGATCCCTCCAACCTTTCCATTTCTAGAACTCCATCACTGAGCCTCCATTTCCAGAAGAACTCAAATATTGAATCTCCATTCTTAGAAGAACTCCACCACTGAGTAGACTAACTGAAGCCACAGCTAAGTCAGAGGCCAGCAATCCCTTCTTTGGGGAGAATTTCTCAATGCCTTCCTCACAGACCGCACCTGGCCTGGCTCTGTCTTCCAGCTCAGCCCCATGCCCTCTACCTCCAGCCACACCAGCAACTGCCTTCCTTGTCACTCTGACACCTTCCTTTCTGCGTGAGGCCCTAGCTCGCCCATCTTCAGCCCTGCCTGCCTTCCTAGCTCTTCCCACTCCCTCCCTGCCAGCCATCCTCCTGGTCCCCGCTCTGATGTCCCTGCCTCCGGGAGACCACACCCACACCCCTCACGTCACCAGAGGGAGCTCAGGCCAGTCATCACTTGCTGTCTGTCCCCCAGTAGGCTGATGAGCTGCACTAATTCTTCCTGAGTTCATGTGTTACCCTGTATTTATTTCCACTTTCTCTCGAATTTCAATTTGCTCTGTGCCCTCCCCACAAGCAGGTCGCGTTGTCTGCACTACTGGCTGGTGAGCGCATCCACCCTGCTGTTCCCTTCCCTCTTTTTGCTGGCATCAGGGCCCTGCTTCCTCGCCTTCCACTGTGGACTGAAGACCAGTGGCTCTCCAGCAATCCTCCAGGCCTTCAGCTGCAGACTGAGGCCTCCAAAGCAACCAGCCTGGTGGCCTGAGCAGCTCCAGGGCTCTCAGCCTCTGCAGCCTGCGGCCATTGTTGGACTGCCCGGCGTGCACTGGGTAAGCCATTCTAATAAACCCCCCTTACGATAGATATGTTCATCCTATCCATTCTGTTCCTCCTGAGAACTCTGACTAATACAGATTAGCTGAGTGGGTGAAGGTGTGACCACGTTCCAGGCAATTAAATATGAGTGGACAGCTGTGCCAAAACTCCAGCTGTGCCCTTCCTCTGCCACCTGCTCCCATTGGTGGCATACAGGAGTGAGGTGGACCCCATGGGACCAGGCAAACAGGAGCTGTGGGTAGCAAGGTGGAGGGCAGCATATGGCAGCTACAGCTGTGAAGAGATGGCCAAGCGGCTGCTTGTTTAGCAGGCTGGAGGCCCTGGATTCGATCCCCAGCACCATGTGAACTGGGCATGGTGGTGCAATTTTCAAGTTCTGGGAGCCCCCAGGGGCCAGGGACCCCAGCCCAATCTATCTGTCTCTTTACCTGTCACTATTCTTGAAACCTACCTAGAGTGCTATACCTGTAGGTGTGGGGCTCTTAGCATTTGTTAAATGAATGGCAAGAAAAGTATTGTATATGTAGAACTAGCAATCTTATGATTTTTAATCTTTTCACAACTTGTGTACATGAATATAATGTATTTTGATCATATTCATCCCTCATTGCCCTCTATAACCCCCTCCCCTTCTTGCTGAGCCCTTCTTCCCAACTGATCCCCTTCCTACCTTCACAGGTTTGAGTGTGCGTGTGTGTCCACTCATTTAATCACGACTGCTTGCATGAGTGGCGCACTATTTACCAGCACGTAGGCAACTTACCAGTGGCTACATGAATGAATGAAGGAAGTATCTCCCTCTCCCCCAGCAACCAATTACTCTGCCAATAATTCCTCAGGGAGGGGCGGGACCTCATGAGCTCCTCCACCATCCATGGCAGAATGTGATGGATCTAATTTTGTACGGGTCTCGTGCCGGTAACCACAGCTGCTATGAGTTCATTACTGCAATGATCATGTCATGTCCCGAAGATAGCATTCCATAGCACTCCTCCTTCTTCCTCCGGCTCTTCCATCCTTTCTGCCCCCCTTCCACAGCGCAGAACTAACCATCTTAAGCTATAAGTGCATGTTGGATTCAAAGGGCTTTTATGGGCTGACTGGGGCCCTCATAAACATGACTTGCTTGGAACCCACTCCAAGTTCTCTGCGGATGGTCTCTGTGTCCTCGCTGTTAGCTCCGAGTCAGGTCAGCCTGCTCCTCCTCCGGTGGCTGGTGATTCCTGGAGGCTCTTCCTGAAGGAGCTGCCCCCTCAACATGGACCTATGTGACCTCTGTGCAGCTCTGCAGACCAGGAGCCCCGTCAGTGCCCACCATGACAGTGTCCTGGGCAAAGGGAGAGAGGCAAGAGCATAGCCAAAGTTAGAAACAACTTCTTTGATCTTTTCTTTTCTTCTTGCCTTTTTTTCCAGGCAGGATCTCACTCTAATTCAGACTGATCTGGACCTCACCCTATAGCCCTAGGCTGGCCTTGAACTCATGGAGATCCTCCTACCTCAGTCTCTCTGGTGCCGGGGTTAAAGGTGTATAGCATCATGCCTGGCTTTATCTTTTTTAATTGAATTCAAAAGTTTTACAATCTGTTGATAGATGAAGAAAGGTAACATTCTGACAAAAGAACCAACCGGTCAGTTGCATGACAAAAGTAGGAGAGGGTCTGAGAAGATAGCTCAGTGAGTAAAAGGGCTGGCTAAGCAAGGCTGGGGGCTTGAGTCCTGGAAGCTAAGTGCCCTGACCAGCACCTGCATTCCTAGCATTGGGGAGGTGGAGATGGAGATGGTAGAGATGAAGAATCCCTGGGGCTTGCTGGCCAGCAGATGGAGGTAATTGGCAAGTCCCAGGGTCAGTGAGAGACCTTATCTCAAAAAGTAAGGTGGCTGAGCATGGTGGTGCATGCCCTTAATCCCAGCACTGGAGAGATTGAGATAGGAGGATCACCGTGAGTTTGAGGCCAGCCTGAGGATACATAGTAAATTCCAGGTCAGCCGGGGCTAGAGCAAGACCCTATCTTGGGAGAGGGGAAGTAAGGTGAAGAGTGGCTGAGGAATCCACTTGACATTAGCTTTACACCAGCATATGTACTACGCACACAGGCACCCACACACATGCATGTACACTACACACGTGTACACATGCAAAAAGAAGTAAGGGAGGACTTTGTGATAGGCTGGAGTTAGAATGAATGCCAGAAGTCCAGGTATTGAGCATTATCAGGAGGTGATGGAACCTTTAGGAGGAGGGACCTCATGAGAGGAAGTTGGGTTATTGGGACATGTCCTTCAAGAGGATAATGGACCCTGGATCTTCCTCTCTCTGTCTTTTTGTCTGTCTGTCTCTTTCCTGCTTCCTTGCCACACGAAAGGAGCAAGGCTCTTCCATCACTCACTCCCCACCATGATTCCCTGGGGCCATCTCAGGCCCAAAGCTACAAGGCCAAACAGCCATGAAGCTGTGTCTCTGAAAACACAAACCAAAATAAACCTCGGCCCTTTAAGTGGATTATCTCAGGTGTGGTGTCACAGTGGCACGTAAGTGAATAAAACTTGGAAATCCATATACATGCTAAGGCTTGTGTTTTGGGGGTAGTAGAATGAACACAGACTTCCCCCACACACACCTTTTTCTTGTTTTTTTGAGGTAGGGTCTCCCTATAGCCCAACCTGACCTGGAATTCACTATTTAGTCTCAGTCTGGCCTTGAACCCACAATGACTCTCCTATCTTGGCCTCCCAAGTGCTGATATTAAAGGCATGTGCCACCATGCTTGGCTCATTTTTGAAATGCAAATAACTAGAAAAAAAATTTTAAGGCAAGCCCAACAAACAGGACTTTTTTAATTTATGTGAGCAAGAGAGAGAGAGAGAGAGAGAAAGAGAGAGAGAGTGCGCCAGGGCCTCCACCCATAGCAATCAAACTCCAGACACAATGCGCCACCTTGTGCACACGTGTGACCTTGCACACTTGCGTCACCTTGTGCATCTGGCTTATGTGGGACCTGGAGGGTGGAACATGGGTCCTTACGCCTTGCAGGCAAGTGTTTTAACTGCTAAGCCATCTCTCCAGTCCAGCAAATAACTTTTGAAGGAGCACCCTGCCAGGCCTGGACGCTGGGGATCTGGACTCAGGTCCTGATGCTTGTGTGGCAAGCACTTTTCAGGCTGAGCTAGCCTCCCTGCCCCTCATAATGTTTTAGGTTTGTGCTGAGCCCCTTTCATAGCTATCCAGGGGGTTGGACTCAGGAGCTTGTGAGATCCTTATAGGTGTTGCAAAGCAGGAAAAGATGCAGCGACAGAGCCTTGGGAGCGCAGACAGTGCCTGGGTGGGGTGGCTAGGGAAGTCAGAGCCCTGGGCAGAGCTTGGAGAAGCTTGGCAGGAAAACGGCATGCTGGTGCCTACTGTTAGAAGGGAAAGGCACACTGCATTCCTTCCACTACACTGGGACATCAAAGTCCATCCCAGTGGGGAGGCGCAGCCCCAACCCCATTACTGCCTTCCCCTGCTGAAAAGGTCCCCTGGGGCCTCCAGAGCCAACCCCCTGCCTACAGGCAAAGACCTTCCTGGGCCCTTCTGCACAGATGCTCACTAGCCCAAATCTGGGACCCATGTGTCATTCATTGCACACAGAAGCTGTAAGCCAGGTCCTCCGCAGCCTACAGAGATGTAGTGTGGTGGCCCTGCCATAGAAACCAGGTGGGTCAAAGTGTGGCCTCAGCAAGGTCAACCAGCTGATGACAGTGTACTCTGTGGAAGCTTTGCCTTCCCAGACCTTGTCACCAGCTGGCTGCTCAGGGAGAGGTGGTTAGGCTGGGCCTCTAGATAGTGAAGGAAATCTTGAGGGACTGAAGGGAAGAGGCAGTCGGTGCAGGAAAATAATCTCAGGAGCCCTCCTCCTGGAGCCGGGTCCACGCGCACCTTGCTCTGGGCTGGTGTGCGACAAACTGCTGTCTTTCTCTGAGCCTCTCTTCAAGGCTCCAGCTCCCTAAGCTCAATAGCTTCTCGGGGCTGCGTGTGAGCTGTGAGCCGTCGCACACACGACCCACCTCTTTGAGCCAAGGTCTCTCAAGCACAGTGAGAGGAAGGTCACTCAGGACACCTCCATGGCATCTGGAGAAAATTGAGTGAGATGCCAGTGGCAGGGCCTGGCCTGGAGAAGCTGACCCATTTAAGGCATGAGGCAGCACCGCTGGCCAAAAGCCTAGGCTCTAGATGCTTCTGCCTCAGTCCATCACATTCGGAACCAACTCAGCTAGTCCTTGGGTGTGTCTCTATGGCAGGGCACACAGGGATGGCCTGGGGACTCAATCTAGCCTACAGTGACACTGCGTGTGTGCGTGTGTGTGTGTGTGTGTGTGTGTGTGTGTCCCTCCCTCCCCACCAACATACAAACTAGGAAAACAATTTCAGGCATTCCCTGCTGTAGGGACTGAATTACATCTCCCTCAGATCCATAAATCTGTACGCTGACGCTCCAGCCCTCAGTTGGTTTGTATTTGAAACAGGGTCTTTAAGGAAATAATTAAAGCTAAATGGATCATAAAGGTGAGGCTCCAATCCAATGCAACTACTGTCCTTATAAGGAGAGAAACAGACACCGGACACACAGAGATTTTCTGGCTTTCCTAAGTAAAACAGAAGAGCTGACCACTAGGCCGAAACAAGAGGGTCCAGAGTTCAAAGCTAGCCTTAGCTGCATAGGGGTCCAAGGTCAGCCTGCCTTACATGAGACCTTGTCTCAAAAAGTAAGTAAATAAATAAATAAAAATAAAAAGACCTGATCATCCTGGATGCCAGTTCGGCCAGATGGTCACAGCTGTTCCCGAGTAGCACAGGGGACAGAGGTTCGCATTCCCCGTAGAGCCTTCCTCCCCTCCAGATGGCTGGTCCCCGCTCCTTACATGCTCATCTGGCTGCCCACGCCCAGCCCTCCACAGGGGACTCCATCCTGCTTGCTGTGCTCGGTCCCCCAGGCTACGTCCCCAGCTCTCCTCCCTCCACCAGCAGCCCAGGGCCAGCCCAAGAACACGGGGTGGAGGGCTCGGAGCCCAGGGCTCTGTTTGCTTCCTCCCGGGTGGCCTTGCTGTGGGGCCATTACTGGGCCACAACAAACGGAGGAGGGATGGGGAGACTTCCTACCGCTCTCTCAGCCTCTGCTCTGCCCCAACCAGAGGACAGGAATCTGGCAGCAATCAGGTCCCAGCAGCTACCCTGGCAGTTCACTGTGACCCCGACCCTGTGCCTGAACTCCAGGCAAGTGACAAGAGCAGCAGAGCTGTGCTCCTCACACATCCCTTCCTTCCATCCTCCAAACACACACACACACACACACACACACACACACACACACACACACACACACACACACGCAGTGCTGGCCCTTAACCCTCCCTGTAGGCCCTCCAGGCTTCCTCCCATGCCCCTAGGTTGTAGCAGGACAGTTCGTGAGCAGAGGCTCCATCCACCTGAGCCTTCCATCCTGGACCACGCAGAGAGCACCTTTTCTCTTCAGATTAGGCTCTACCATTCTGGGGTCTGCTTATGGTGGCCGTCTAGCCCCTCCTTTCCCATGTGTGCTCAAGAGGCCCAGGGATCAAGAGCCTGGCCTGCATGTAGACTCATGTGTGATGTCAGGGATTTGATGGGGGGTTATTTGTTTGTTTTTTGTTTTGAGACAGGCTCTCACATAGTCCAGGCTAGCCTCAAATTCACTATGTAGTTGAGGATGACCTTGAACTCCTGATCCTTCTGCCTTCCACCAACTGAGCGCTGGGATCACAGGCCAGCTTTACCACATTCGGTTTGTGCAATGCTGGGTATCGAACTCAGGGCTTTGGGCAAGGGTTCTATTAAGCTCCAGCCCCAGTCCCCAGACTCAGATCTCTGGAGTCCCCAAAGTGTGGACAGCTGTGCCAGGGAAGCGGGGACTGAGCCCATGGCCGGTGCCATCCCTTGTATATCCTCCCAGATCTGAGCAGTCCAGCTTGTGCTCACTACCAGTACTCTGGCTCTCCATGGGGGTGTCTCTCTGTTTCCCCCACTTCTCTGTCTGTCCTCTGCATCCTCTTGTGTGCTTTGCCTCCAAAGGTCCCAAGGGAGCCATCTGTTTGGCTGCTCAGACCCTGGGCTCTGGCGCATGCGCCCTAGCCCAGCTACCAACAGCTGCTAGGGTCAAAGCTCCAAATCTGCTGTCACCAGCTGTGGACAGAGCAGCGGGGTGCTCTCTGCAGGGCCTGGGGGATCCCTCCCCGGTTGCAGGGTGCCAGCTTAGAACCCTCGCATCCTAGATCCTTTGGGGAGACACAGTCCCCAGCACCCTCAGGCCGGGGCCCTCGCTACAGAGCTTCAGGGCGCTGGCCCGACGCTACTGCCAGAGTGCCCCAGAGTGCCCCTCACCAAGGTCCCCCAGGACCCAGGCAGCCAACTTTGCTCTGACAACTCTGCGCTCCATCTTTTGGCACCAGCCAGCGAGACAGGCGCCGTGAGCAGCTTGGCACTCATTAAACCTCAGGACCTCTTGGACAAAATATTTTGTTCTTTCTGCCCCACCAAACACTTGTCTCTTTTGATATTTGCCATTGTTCTTTATTAGGGAAATCTAATTTTAAAACAAAAAAAAAGCATGTTTTCTAACCAACAAGGACTCCATGCTTGTGCCAACAAATATTTGATGGGAAAGCAACGTTTGGGTTTTGTTTTTAAGAGATGGGACAGAGCAGCGTCCCCAGCTGTCTGGGGCATGTGTTGGCCCCCTGTCACCCTCTGTTGCTTTCAGCTCAGAAATCTGGCCTGAGGTGTCCAGTTGAAACCTCATCATAAGGGTCACATATTTTCCAATCCTGAGGGTGAGGCGGGGCGGGGTGACAGCAAGATCTTCCCTTTAAATAGGAAAGAACCAAAATATCTCAGTCTGCAACATTATCAACCCCGGATGTGTTTCCACACACAAAGATGCTTGCAAAATAAAGCCGCGTTTGAGTCCTGGCCAAGGGTGATGTTGAAAACGGTGGGGATAATAAGTCACCAGTGGCTGGAGCAAGTCATATTGCTTTTGTTTACTTGTTTGTTGTTTTATGAAGGAGGGGGGCCACTCTTCCACCCCAGGGACACCCTTAAGGCCCATTCTCTTCTTTCACTCCAGGGATGCCAGGCTCCATAGGCTCCACCTTGGGTATCCAGGGCCGACTTCGCTGGCTCATCGTCTACTCAGTCATTTCTTCCATAGCGTGGCTAAGTCACAGTCACACTCTGCCAGGGGTGTCCAGTCTTTTGGCTTCCTTAGGCCACAGAAGGTGAAGAGTTGCCTTGAAATCACACACTAAATGGATATCCAACCCTCAGGGTACAGGACTACAAAGATAGGTGTGGACCACAAAATGGTAAACTTACTTAAGACATGCCATGCTTTTTGTTGTTGGTGGTTTTTATTTATTTATTTTTGTATGGGTGGGTGAAGTGTGTGTATGTGTGCATGTCTATTCTGGAGGGCTGGGGGATTGCACATGTGTGTGCAGGTGTATGTACGCGTAGGACAGAGGCCAACCTTGAGTGACATTCCTCAAGAGCTTTTAAATGTGTGTGTGTGTGTGTGTGTGTGTGTGTAATTTATTTGAGGGAGAGAAAGGCAGAGAAGAGAATAGGCGTGCCAGGGCCTCCAGCCACTGCCAAAGAACTCCAGATACATACGCCCCCTTTGTGCATCTGGCTTATGTGGGTCCTGGAGAATCGAACTGGGATCCTTTGGCTTTGCAGGCAAACGCCCCTACCTTGCTTTTGGAAACAGCGTCTCTCACTGAGACCTGGGCTCATTGGTTCTGCTAGGCTGGCCGGCTGACAAGCCTCCGGGGTCCCCATGTCTCTGCCTCCTCAGTGCTGGGATTACAGGCCCGCATCACCACGCCTGGCTTTCACATGGGTGTTGGGAATCTCAACTTACCTCCTCATGTTTGCGTGGTAAGCACTTGACAGACAGCTGTGTCTTCAACCCTTGATTTTATTTTTACTTGCATAGTTCTCAACGTCATGCAAAATAAACTTATGCATGCTCTCATGACCCTCGGACCATGGGTTGAACATCCCTGGTTCTAGACCTACCACTAAATAAACAAAATACCAGTTCCAGGCTGGAGAGGTGGTTTAGCGGTTAAGCGCTTGCCTGTGAAGCCTAAGGACCCCAGTTCAAGGCTTGATTCCCCAGGACTCACGTTAGCTAGATGCACAAGGGGGCGCACACATCTGGAGTTCATTTGCAATGGCTGGTGGCCCTGGCGTGCCCATTCTCTCCCTCTCTCCCCCTCTCTCTCTCTCTCTCTCTCTCTCTCTCTCTCTCTCTCTCTCTCTCTCTCTCTCTCTGCCTCTTTCTCTCTGTCATTCTCAAATAAATAAAAATAAACAAAAAATACCAGCTCCATCCAGGAATGTGAAGCCGTGAAGATCCAGAGTGACCTCTGGGTGTCTGGACTCTGAGTCTACTTTGTGCTGGGCATGTATTAACTTGAAAGAACCAATCAGGGTCACATGTTGGCTCCACCTTTGGGGGCTCTCCTGAATGTGACATGAAAACTCTGGGTCCCTCAGGCTAAAACCCCTTGGGTAGCAATGTTTCCTCTGTACAAGCCCAGGAGAGGATTAAAGGAGATAGAGGGAAGTGGCTGCCCATCCCAGAGCCATTCCCAAGCTTCCTAAGTGACATTTTGCTAGGCACAGGGCCACCGACTTTCCAGCACAAGGGTGTGGCCAGGCGTTGACCAACAGCGTGGGAGAAGCATGACTTGTGCAGGGAACTCTGGGAAATTCACTTGTGGGGCGTAGCAGGCGCCTTCTCCACCTCTTGTTAATTTTTCCTTCCTGTCTACCATCTTCCTTCTGTCCTCCACACTCTCCTTTCTTTTTTTTTCTTCCCCAGGATGAGTTCAACTTTATGAAAAGATACCAGCCAGGGCGTTAAGGTCGTGTGCTTATGTGTGTGTGTAGTGTGCACACTTGAGTGATGGGAAGGGGGAGTGATGGAACAGGCTTGGCCTGTGGGGGTGTTTAATATCCAAGGATTCATTTACTCATCACTGAGGTTGGACTGTAGCTCAGTTGGTAGAGCACTTGCCTAGTATACACAAAGCCCTGGGTTCGATCCCCAGCATTGCATAAACCAGGCATGCCTATAATCCTAACGCTCAGGAAGCTGAGGTAGGAGGACCAGAGCTACTCAGGGTCATTCTTGGGTACAAAGCAAATCCAAGGTCAGCCTAGGCCACATGAGACCCTGCCTCAAAAAGAAGAAGGGTTTGGGGAGATGCTGTGGCTAATGAGCTTGCTGCATAGGTGTGAAGACCCTGAGTTCAGACTCCCAGTGACATTTTGTGTGTGGTGGCACATGTCTTTAATGCCAGCACTGGGGAGGCTGACAAAGGACGATACATAGGGCTCACTGGCTAGCTGGTCTAGCCAGATCAGTGAGTTCAAATCAAAAAATGAAAGGAGGAAGACAAGTGATGTCATCCTCTGGTCTGCACATGTAGGTGCACATCCATGCAGGAGTGCCTCGGTGCACATACAATTCCACACACACACACAGAGAACGTGCACACACACAAGCCAAAAAAAAAAAAAAAAAGAATGGGACACAGCATCTGGCTGAGGGCAGTACACTGCGGCCTTGCTGAGGAGGAGACATTCAAGGGTGCCAAACTTAGTCAGATGCTGGTTGACCCCCTGGGGGAGCAGACAAGAGCAGTGTGGCTGCCATCATGCCCAGAGGGATGGAAGAGTGACTGTACCCAGCTGCCGGGCACAGCTGTGGCATTGTTCTTGTGTATGAGATGAATTTCCTGTTTTTCCCCCAACACACAAAGCGTCATAACTAGTCACTGCAGAACTAGGCCTCAGCACGCCCTCTGCCAACTGTGGGCCAGAAAGCCGTGTGCTTTCTATACACTGTCCCACTTATCTTCCCTAGGCCGCTCCATGTATTGCGGTCAGCTTTGCGGTGCTATCAGAAAACACTCAACCAAGAGCAGCTTGTGTGAGGAAAGGGTTTATTTTGGCTTACAGACTTGAGGGGACGCTCCATGATGGCAGGGGAAACGATGGCATGATCAGAGAGTGGACATCACCTCCTGGCCAACATAAGGTGGACGACAGCAACAGGAGAGTGTGCCAAACACAGGCAAGGGAAAGCTAGCTATAATAAACATAAGCCCACCCCTGATAAGACACCGCCTCCAGTTCCCAAATTGCCACCAGCTGGGAACCTAGCACTCAGAACGCACAAGTCTATGGGGGGGGACACCTGAATCAAGCCACTACAATATGGATGAAAATAACCCATCTTATAGGTGAGAACACTGAGTCCCAGTGAAGTAGCAGAGCACCATTGAATCTGTGTGGTAGAGACTCCCAACCTTGTGCAATTTGCAGTCATTTAGTGAGGATTACTTGAATGCCTATGCTATACTGGGTAGCGAGAGGGGTTAGAATTGGGGTGACTAGACCTCTGAAGGTGAACAGTGCAGGAAAGCTTGCACTTGCTAAAAATCAAAGATGATCTGACTTCTCTCTTGCCTGCTTCCCCAGACCTGTTTTTCCACAAACAACCAGGACCCTTCCTGGGAGGGAGGGCTTTCATAGGATTTAAACATTGTGGTTGTCAAGTTCAGCTCCTGGAACTTGGTGTCAGGGCTAGCCTCTTTCTGAGACAGCCTCTAGCCCGAGCCAACCAGCTGGTCCTCTGGTTCACCTGAGCCAGAAGGCAGCTTCCCCCCGTCCCCCGCCCCACATAAGGTTATAAATACCTTTCCAAGGGAGGGCAGGCTCTCTGGCCACTTGGAAACTTCCAGCTGAGGGTGAGTTTTTCCTTCGGCTGGGCCCCCTAGCTTTACCCTGCACATGGGTGTTTTATCCCCTCCAGCTCCCCACATGGCAGGAGCTCTTGAACTTCCTTTCTCTTTTCTCTCCATGCTTTTTTCCCAGGTCCTCTACGTGGGATCTCCAGCCATTGTGGATACCTTCCTTTGGCTCTGTACTTCCCTCAATAACTGTAATAATTCAATAATTATCCTTCTCAGTCTTGTTTGTTTGTTTGTTTGTTTTGGTTTTTCGAGGTAGGGTTTTACTCTAGTCCAGGCTGACCTAGAATTCATACGTAGTCTCAGGCTGGCCTTGAACTCATGGCGATCCTCCTACCTCTGCCTCCTGAGAGCTGGGATTAAAGACATGTGCCACCACACCCAACTTTCAGTCTTCTTTTTTATTCAATGCTTTGAAGCGAACCTAGGATTTGAGGGTCAAGGATTTTCTTGGACCCCTCGCACCTCATTAGAGCAGGAGCAGAGTCAAGGATAAGAGAGTGTGCCATGCCCGTGACAGGCTTCAAGTGCTGCTCTATTTTTTATTTGTTTGTTTGTTTGTTTATATGTGTGTGTGCTTGTATGTACAGGTGCACATGTGTGGGGTATATATATACATGCATGTGTTTGCATGTCTGTGTGGAGTCCAAAGGACAGCCTCGTGTAGCATTCCTCAGGTACACCATTGACTTCCCATGTGTTTTTTTTTTTGTTTTTAACAAGATCTCTCATTGGCTGGGAGCTCACCAGTTAGGCCAGATTGGCTAGTCAGTGAGCCTCAGGGACCCTCTTGTCTCTGCCTCGTCAGTGCTGAGATTACAGGCCTGCCTCATGGTGCCCAGACTGAACTCAGGCCCTAATGCTCGTGAGGAAAGTATTTACCCACGGAGCGGTCTCCCCAGCCCTGGCCACTGCGTCGGCAGAAGCTATGGCACTGGGGCTGTCCACTTCAATGCCCCTCTGCCTTGTCTCAGGAGCCGGGTGGTGCCTGCCTGCCAGCTCTGCAGACACCAGACCCAACTGACCCACCTGGCTGCTTAAAGTTAACCTGTGCACTGTAGGCGCCCAGGAGTGCCTGGGGACATCTCTCCCTTGTCTCCTGCGGGTTGGAACAGGTGCCCCTGGGAGTGGGTGTTTGCATATGTGCCGTGTGGCCTCTGGGGACAGAAGTTCTCAGACACCACAACACAGGACCGATGGGCCAGCACGAGGTGTCAGAGAGACCCTCCCCATCCTCAGAACAGCTTTGCCTTCTGAGTCCCCTCTCCAGAATTGTTTTAGGACTCAAGAGCTCTTGAAGTTGAATTTTCTTTTTTTTTAAAGATTTTATTTTTATTTATTTATTAGATACAGAGAAGGAGTGAGAGAGAGGGAGAGAATGGGAGCACCAGGGCCTCAAGCCACTGCAACCAAACTCTAGATACATGTGCCACCCTGTGCATCTGGCTTACATGGGACCTGGAGAATTGAACTGGGATCCTCTGGCTTTGCAAGCAAATGCCTTAACCACTAAGCTATCTCTCCAGCCCTTGAAGTTGAATTTTCAACACAGTCCTGTCTTGACCTCTTGCAGGAGTGTCCAGCTTCCCTCCAACGTTTCCACTCTCCAACCCATCAGCCCTCAGCTCAAGACGAAGATCAGACAGAGCAGAAATAAAGACAAAACAGCGAGACAGTGAAAGTTCCCAATCAGCTGGGGACGAGGCAGAAAAGAAACTGAAGCCTGGAGAGGACACGGGGTCTGGAATGGAGCTGCTGGAGGGAGTGAGCAGCAGGGAAGAGTCAGAGAGATGTAGCTGCTATCCGGTGGCCTTGGGCAAGTGCCTCCCTTCCCTGAGTCCCCAGTCCAGGCTCAGGAGCGCGGACATGTTGGATGTGCTATTGCTGCCGATTCATGGGAGGGGCTCAGGGCTTTCTGTGTCCCCTGTTCTGTTCCATGTTCGCCCCTGGTGCCTTCCCAGAGCTCAGATCAAGTCCCACCCCAAGATCTCTCCCCCATAAGGCTTCTCCCCATCTTTATGTGCTCATTCATTACTCACTGGACGGCTTGACATTCACATCTCCATGATGACTTTGTGTCGAGAACTGACCATGCAGGGCTGGGCTTAGGTCTACAGAGGCCACCACGAGAAGGAGGCTCTGCCCTGACTTCTCAGAACAGAGCCCGAAAGGACTAGGGGTGGGAGGGGATCACACGGGAACAGAGTACCCCATCCCTCTGCACTCCAAACCTGTGCCCTGCCACATTCTTTTATTCCAGACTCTCACGGTGCTAAAACAGGGGTCCCCAGCCCTGATAGGAACAGGTGAGAAGTTCATGGTCACCTGATGTTGTTCCTGGCTCTGTGTCTCCAGCCGTCCCCTGAAAGACTGCAGAGTTGATCATGCTACATGTCAGAAGTGAGACAAATGGAACCTGCCCCATAGCATTCTGGGAGGAAAGGGAGGCGAGGCAGCCAAAGGGGGCTTCACCCTTGGTCTTACCGTGTCCGTACACCACAGACTTCTGGCAAGCCCCCGGGGGTGGGTACACAGTGCATGATCTCCAGGCCTCTCTTATCCCTACCTAATGATGCCACGTGGCCCAGGAGCACCCTTCAATGTCCTTTTTTTTTTTTTCTTATTAGAAAATAGAATAGAAGGCTGGTGCCCAGGGTGTGTTCACAGGGGGCATACTGGGGAGAACCAGGATACATCAATACATCAAGAAGAGAGCCGTTACCTTAAAACTGTTGCACTGTTTTGAGTTTGTTATGACTTAAATCATTGTTACTGACGTCACTATGGAAGGTGCGGGAATTTAAACATCCTGATTGTGGGACTAGGAAGTGGAATGTTTCAATAAATACATACATGATTAAAAAAAAAGAGAGAGAGAGAGAGAGAGAGAGCCGACCATGAGATGAGATGGGTCACCTCCAGCTCATCTTCCCCAGGCCCAAAAGTCATTGCAGAGGAAGTGTGTGACATGAATACTCTCACGGCTTGCCTGAAAACCAGTTCCAGGGACATGGCGACAGACACAGTGGTCACTCAAACCTCATCAAAACAGAGATCCAGAGTCTACAGAGAAAGCAGCACTAAATCAGATCCCTATCTTGCTGGCCAAGGCTCAGGGAACATTGTGGAAGAGGGGAGGAAAGACTGTAAAAGCCTCAGGGTGGGTGGGAATAGCCCCAGACACCGTCCTGTCCCCACCCCTGCAGACACTGACTGAGGTTTCTCTGTCCCCACAACAAATGCCAATACCCCTACCAAAGATGACCCTCAGTAGAATTGGGGCAGGGATGTGGGGGTCTAAGAGCACAACCTTTTTGTTCATTTTTATTTATTTATTTATTTGAGAGTGACAGAGAGAGAGAGAGGGAGAGAAAGAGACAGAGACACACACAGAGAGAGAATGGGCACAAGAGGGCTTCCAGCCACTGCAAACGAACTCCAGATGTGTGCGCCCCCTTGTGCATCTGGCTAACGAGAGTCCTGGGGAATTGAGCCTCGAACCAGGGTCCTTAGGCTTCACAGGCAAGCGCTTAACCACTAAGCCATCTCTCCAGCCTGAGCATAACCTTTCTGATAAAAAAATCAATAAATAAAAATGTTTTAAAAGATATGACCAATGATTGTAATGGGGAGGTAATATGATGGAGAATGGAATTTCAAATGGGAAAGTGTGGGGGTGGGGAGGGAGGGAATTACCATGGGATATATTTTATAATCATGGAAAATGTTAATAAAAAATTTTTTAAAAAAAGATATGACAATAGGGGCTGGGAGATAGCTCAGTCAGTAAAGTGCTTGTCTTACAAGCAAGACGACCTGAGTTTGCTCCCCAGAACCCATGTAAAAAAGCTAAGCATGGCGATGCATGCCTGTCATCCCAGCCCTGGAGAGACAGAAACAGGTAGGTGCCTGGGGCTCGAGAGCTAGTCAGTCTAGCCTACTTGGCAAGTTTCAGGTCAGGGAGACACTATGTCAAGGTGGATGACATTCCTGAGAACAACACCTAAGGTCTTCCTCTGGCCTCCACATGTGTGTACACACACATGTATCTGCACACATCCATATATGCCTGCAAATTATAATAGCTGGCTATAGTGGTGCACACCTATAATCCCAGAACTTGGAAGTCAGAAGAAAGAGAATTGCCACAAACTCAAGGCCAGTGTGGTCTACATATTGAGTTCAAAGCTAGCCAGGGCCACATAGCAAGACCATGTCTAAAAAACACAATTATAATATTCTATTTCCTTGTAATTTTACGATAAAAATAGATATAAAAAATTACCTATCATACTGTGTCCTTCCTCCTGAAGCCACCAACTATCTACAGTTGTGTGCGCACTCACACAGGATTCTGAAACCTGCAAGGACCACACTGCCCTGCTGCCCCGTGGATCCCTTTGAGTTTTCACATAACATATTGGGGGCATTTCTCCATGCCACATAGAGTCCTTTTATGAGGCAGAGGCCTCTGCCTCCACCATGCTGGTGAAGCTCAGTGGTTCCACTTTACTCTTTGCCAGGACCAGCCTGAGGCATGGAGCCTTTGGCATTCTTCAGGATCCCAAGAAGTGCGTGATTTTAATACCACTGAGCGTCCGTCCCAACCACCTTCTCACCCTCCACGATGGCCACACCTGGGGGCCTGCACCCTGATGGCAGTTGTTGCTTCTAGGTTTTGAATGTTTGCTGTTTCTTCTTCATTTCCCTGGCAGCTGGCCAAGTAAGGCAGCTATATGCAGCTGGCCTGTACGAGTGTTTCCTGTCCCTCAAACCGCTCATGCCTTGCCTTGCTCATGTGGGGGGGGGAGGGCGGGGGCATATGCTTGCCATGGCACACCATGGTAGCCCCAGGACAACGTTCAGGTCCTCCTTTGAGACAGGCTCTCTCATTTTCGCTGTTCACCACTGCCTGCACCAGGCTCGCTGGACTGTGAGCTTTTGGGAAATCCCCAGGCTCCTTCGTCCCTGTTGATGGGCTGGGATTTCAGAAGTCTACCACAACTTCCAGTCTGTGTGGAGTCTGGGGGTCGGAACTTGGGTCCTCACACTTACATAGCAAGTGCTTTCTCCACTGAGCCATCTCCCCTCCTTGTCCAGTTTCCCTTTGCTTTGTTTTTGTATATGATTTTACTTATTGGCTCACGGAATCTCATTATACATTCCAACATCAATCTGTCAACCATTGTACATGTTTTAAATTTTTTTTCTCCCAGTCAGGTCTCTTTTAACTCTGTTTATCGTGTCTTGGGCCATGCAGAAGCATTTTATTTTTATGTAATCGAGCCTGTTGGGGTTTTCTTTGCTAGCTTCTGGATTGCATGTCCTGCTTAGGAATGCCAGCTTTCTTCCAAGATCATGAAAATATTCTCCGTTCTTTTCATCTAGTGTTTTTATGGCTTTGTTTCCACCCCTCCCCCCCCCCCATTGCAGCCTCTCGTCCATCTGAAATGTGTTTGGTATTGAGCACCCCCCTTCTTAGGAAATCCCGTCTTGCACTGACATATGCAGCAGCCCCACCCACCTTCCCATGCTTCCTTCTACCCTCAGTCATTCCACAAGTACACGGTGGCTGTGCCCGGTGCACCAATCACCTGGCAGGAGGGCTGGTGAACCTGGCGTTGGTGAGAAGAGAGCCGGAGGAGGAGACGGTCAGATGACGCGGTTTCAGATGATATGAAGGGTAATCGTGTGTAATAAGGGGGTGGAGGAGTAAAGGTGCTATTTTAAAAAAATATTTCTTTTTTATTTTAGAGAGAGAGAGAGAGACAGAGAGAATTGGCACACCAGGGCCTCAAGCCACTGAAATCCAACTCCAGGCCCTCACGCTACCTAGTGGGCACGAGCAGCCTTGCACTTGCCTCACCTTTGTGCATCTGTCTTATGTGGGATCTGGAGAGTCAAACATGGGTCCTTAGGATTCACAGGCAAGCGCCTTAACCATTAAGCCATCTCTCCAGCCCAAGGGTGATATTTTAAGTGAAGTGGTCAGGAAAGGCATCGCCGGTGGCCTAAAGCACACACACTCATGAAGTGATGGCACAAGCCAATCTGCTGGCTAGGAAAGCTGTGCAAAGTCCCTGAGGAGGATCCTGCAAGACTGAGTCAGGAAGCAGCTGGGGAATTGGCTCAGTGAGTGGAGTGCTTGGCTGGCATGCACAAAGCCCTGGGCTCCAGGCTCAGCCCAGTGTAAACTGAGTGTGGTGGTATACCCCCTATAAATCCCAGTATCAAGAGGTAGAGACAGGAGGATCAGAAGTTCAATGTCATCATCAGCTACATAGTGAGTTCCAGGCCATCCTGAGCTACATAAGACCCTATCAGCCATCCACCCCTCAAAAAGGAGCAAGAGGGCTGATGGATTCCAGCAGGACAAGAGTGTGGCCCACAGTACCCTGGATGGGATTGGGGAGCCTTTGATGATGGAGTTTTGTGCATGGTGTGTGTGCGCGTGCATGTGTGTTTCTATGCTCTGCCAACCTTTTAATGCAGGTGTCTTATGGTACCCTCACTATTCACTATCATTCTTATCGTCTCAGACATCATGTATATGTAGTCGTGTGCTGTGCCTAGCTTGCAAGAGACCCTCCAGGAGCATTTGAGAGTGACTATGTGGACTCTAGCCCCAAGCCTTGTACTGGACCTGGTCCTGTGTCCACACACTCCAACCCTGTGCCCCTTGACTGGACCTTTGCCTTTATCTGTCCCCATCACCCATACGTGACCCGCTTGTCCTGGGAAATCTGCTCCTGAGTAGCTGCAATGGCTGTTTCTGGGTTCTGTCCCTTTGGGTGCCCGTGCTGTCACTTGGGTGACAAAACCAGCTTTAACCTGCTCCCCCCAGGCCAACCTGCACTCCCTCATCTACTTTCCAATGACAGCAAGCTTCCTCATACTTCTCTACCCACACCACCGTCTGGGGTCCTGCTGGAGGAGAACCCGGTCCCTCTAGCAAGGACGAGCTCAGCAGAAAGAAGAGAGGTGGGAAAGCAGAAAGGGAAGAAAGAGGAGAGGAAAGGGAGAAGGAAAAGAAGGAGAGGAGAAGGGGGAAGAAAGGGAGGGGCAGAAGGAAAAGGAGAGGGAGAGAGGATGGAGTGGAGGCAGCAGGCCCAGGACAGGGCAGGGGACAATATTGTTAGGTGGCCAGAGAGATGCTCCCCAGAAAAAGAGGCTAAGGGACAGGGAAGGAGAAGCAGGAGAGAGGAGAACCTGTGAACCCACCGCACACATACACAGTATCCTCCAACTTCAAGGATGGTGTGAAGTGACCTGCCCATGGCCACTCACATTGTCCAAGAGTGAGACTTGGGGACAGGGCCAAACTGTCCCTCATAGGACCTATCAGTGGTGATTCTTTTGGGTAGATCTGCTAATGGGATGCCTTCATGTCCCAAAGGCCACCAATGGCACCATCCCCACTCATCAGGGCCAAACCCCTTCCCCAGAACCTCCCACTGTCTTCTGTGCCCCCCACCCACACACACACACAGAGGCAGTGTGTCTTGCTTCTAGAGCAGCCATCCCAATGAGTGGTGGTCACCATCTGCCACGTGGCCTGCAAAGGGACAGCAAGTATGCCACGCCTGTCAGGAGCAGCTCTAGCCAGGAGACTGGCCACAGGCAGTCATCACACCCTTGACTCAGACTCCGTGCAGAGGGACAGCTAGAAAGAGATGTCACCAACGCCCCGCTGAAGTTCCATTGGGTGAGTCAAGCTGGCCCTAGACAAGGAGGCCCTGAGCCAAAAGGAGAAGTGGAGAAAGAGACCCACTGTCCTGGGGCTGGAGCCTGAGCTCAGCTGGGTGGGGCCCAAGTGCGTGTGCAGAGAGGACCCTCCAAGGTGCTAAGAGAGGGGAGGGCTAGCTAAGGGCAGAGCAGGCCAACTCAGCACAGCGGAGAGGAAGGAGTGATGTTGGACTGAGCCGACCTCCACTCGAGAGGATAGCCGGGCCTCACAAGGACACTTCCACAGAGCAGACCACCCACAGCAGCGAGGAGTCGTCTTCACTAAGGCTGCACTGGCATGCTCACATGCCACAGAACACACATGCACACACAACGTATGTGCCTACAACACACACTACACATACACAAACTACACATGTACATACACTCAACACACTGCACTAATACATACATATACGCATTACACACAGCGCATGCACACAGATGCACACTACACAAACCACACACCACACATGCAACACACAAACCCCAAGTGTGCACTCGTGAACATACCACATATATAATACATGGGTACACACAATGCACAAATCACATATGCAGCATGTGTAAGCACAACACAGAGAATGCACAACCACACATATACACAAGCTACATATATACATGTGTAACACATATACATTTCTATACATAAAACACACGTACAGAAATGACACAGCGCCAGGCGTGGTGGCGCATGCCTTTAATCCCAGCACTCGGGAGGCAGAGGCAGAGGGTTAATGTGAGTTCAAGGCCACCCTGAGACTCCATAGTGAATTCCAGGTCAGCCTGGGCTAGAGTGAGACCCTACCTCAAAAAACCAAAAAAAAAAAAAAAAAGATACAGTATTACACACAAATTACAACACAACACACCTACACACAAATCACACATACATACCCAACATACATGTACATATATACCACATGCATTTATATGGTGTACATACCACATGCATACAACATACACCCACATATATACCTACTACCCACATATACACATCATACACCTACCAATGGAAACCCACACACATGTATACATGCTACACCCAGCAAACATAGAGCATGAACGTGCACACCTCACAGAAACATGCACAGGCCATCCTGCCCCCAACATTGGCTCTCACGTCCGCAGCTGCTGGCTGGGTTCAAGTCATAATGAGATAAGGGGAAGCTCTTCCCATGTGGGAGAAGTTGCAGGTACGTGTCAAGGCCCATGGGCTGGGCTGACAGCCTGGGGCTTCGAGTCCCAAGTCCTGAGGACTAGAAGCTTGTGCCTCTAAGCTTTAGAGGCCCGAGTCTTGCAGCAGGAGGTGTGTTGCTCTGAGCTTTGGTGGCCAGTAGCCCAGCACTCGGGGGTTAGTAGACTCCTCCATACTCAGCAGCAGCTAGCAGAGGCAACAGTGACCACGAGTGTTATAAGTCTCATAACAGGTTACTGTCCCAGCTCGGATGTTGGGACCCTGGGTCCTTACAGTCACCCAGGTCTCACCATGGGCCGTGGGTATGGGAAGCCCTGGCTCTTGGGATTTGGAACCTCCCTGGAACTGTTCCAGTCATATTCACCCACAATTCCTTGTCTTCAACACTTCATTGCCTGCTCTAAATGCCCTCACCGCTCTCTAGAACTCTCCAGCTGTCTCCCCCGCTGCTGCTGCCACCACCAACCATTGCTGCTAGGTGCCAGTGGCTCTGCTCCCAGTGAAGACCACAACTAGACGGGATGAATAAACAAATAACTAAGTAAATAAGCCACTCAGAAGACTTTCCTTGAACCTAACCTTGCAACAGCAGAGTTTAGCACAGGAGGATGCCTCCTAGCTAGCTCTCGGAGCTGAGCAGCCTAGTTAGAGAGCTAGAGCGCGGCATGCAAATGAATGACCAACCTGCACCAATCGCAGCACATCCACGAGTCACAGGCTTTGCATAACAACCAATCACAAGTCAGCCACTGGCTTCTTGCTGAGTTACTGAGGAGGTGCCATCTTGAATGAGGGTAGCTGTGTGGCCACATGATGTTCGTGGAGGCGGGTTTGTCTTCCTTGTCTAGAGCAGGGTGTCTACAGGGGTCATGATCCGCATAAGGCCTTCTAGAGGAGGGGTGGTGGCTTCAGTTGTCATGGTCCTTGCAACTGGGGTCTTCTTGGAGTGGTAATGTCATGTTCAAAGCAGCCAGACCGCCATGAGACCACTTGGCAGAGAAGGGGCTGTTGTGCTGATGGAAGGTCCACTGTTCCAGGCTGCCAGGCATAAAGGCTCAGAGCCGGGAGGCTAAGCACAGAAAGCCAAACACAAAGGTTCCGCTGATACAAGGCGCCTGGAAGAGTTGAGTCTGTAAAGACAGAAAGTAGATGGTGGAAGCCGGGGTGGGGAGGGGAGGGGGAGCCGGTGTTTGGTGAGAACACATTTGAGCTTGTTCTCCCTGTCTCTTGATTTGTAAGGATGGGACGCCCTACCCTGAGGCTCTAGAAGTCGAAGTCACCCTGTTGCTGGCCTGTCCCTCATTCCAAAACTTCAGCCCTGACAAGCAAGTCTCCTTCCTTGCTTCTGAACTGCCCTCTCACACCTGAGTCAGAGCCCTGAAGACCCTCTGTGCTCCACACCTTGTCACCTGTGACGTGACACCACCCTGTCCAGGGAGCTCTGCCCCTCCCTGCATAAAGCCATTCCGAAGCCCAGGGAGTGAGTGAGGCAGAGACACTGGCAGCCACAGCGGTGGCAGAGCCTTTATCCACAGGAGGGTAAGTAGAAACAGTTACCAGGTCTCCCCAGAGAGGCAGAAGGATGCAAAAGGGGGAGTCATAGTGGAGGCTAACCATGCAGGGGTGATCCTCCCAATCCTAGCAGGAAGACTCAGACTTGCTAGCCGCCCCTCCTCCCCGGTCCTCTGGATGGGGATAGGATAGAGTGGGGTGGCAAGGGTGTGGGAGGCTCCCCAGGACTCTGTTCCCTCTAGAGGAGGCCTTGGCCAGCAGCACCTGCAAGTCCCTGTCTCATAGCTTTGGGAAAATCCCATAGATGCTTCCTTTCACAGCTTTAGTTTGGGGTTTGGGATTTGTTTTTTGGAGGGAGGGGTTTACACAGTGCATGGCTACCTGACTGTATTAGTTATTTCACTCTTTGCTGTGACATAAATACCTGACAAAAACAACTTGGGAAGGAAGGTTGTTCTGTTTTCTTTTTGTCTCACAGTTTGAGGGCACAGTCCGGAGTGGACGTGGAGGGAATGTGTAAGCAGGAGCGTCAGGCAGCTGGTCAGGAAGCAGAGAGCAGTGAATGCTGGTGCTCAGCTCACCTTCTCCTCGTTTATTTATTTAGTTTTGCTTTGTTTTGTTTTTGTTTTTCGAGGTAGGGTCTCACTCTAGCCCAGGCTGACCTAGAATTCACTATGTAGTCTCAGGGTGGCTTAGAACTCTCAGCAATCCTCCTACCTCTGCCTCCTGAGTGCTGGGATTAAAGGTATGTGCCATCATGCCCAGCTCCTCTTTCTCCTTTGGATGTATGTAAGACCCTAGCCCATGGGCACTGCCCACAGTTAGGATGAATCTTCCCATCTGCATTAGTTCTCTAACTTGGAGAACTAACACAGAAATGAAAGTTACTTACAAACTAGCTCCTACTTCTATACCAAACTAGAATATGTCTAACCCTAACCCTAGCCCTAAACTTAGTCCTAGCCCTAGCTAGATTTGTTTCCATGGTAATTCTGGATCCCATCAAGTGGACAACATTAACCATTGTCCTGACTGAACCCTAAGGCTTCCAAAGAGGTGGAAAGGGGTTGTAAGCAGATAGACACAGGAATTAAGACAGACAGGTACTAAATCTGCAAGGAGAAAGGCCAGTTCCAAAGGACATAAAGGAAAGTGGCACATCACAAGGAATCCTGAAGCTTCCAGAAAGCTCCAGGGCTGATTGATTTAGCAATTCAGGGACATTACCATGAGCTGGGCTCCCGCACTTCAACTCAATCCCTACGAAGTGTTAGCTTTGTCCTCAGTCTCTTTCCCCTTCTGGGCTTAAGGTGGCTACCAGAGTTCTAGGCATCTACACAGACAATACTATTTTCAGGAAAGAGAAGTCACCTCATCTTACACATTGCTTTCAGTTAGTGAGAAACCTTCCTCCACAGCCTCCTCTCTTGGCACACTACTCCCACATCTAATTGGTCAGTCTCTTATCACAGGCCTGCCTTTACACCAACTACTAGCAAGAGAATGGGATTATCAGGTGTGCTTTAGAAACCTGGAATGATGAGTGCAGTGTGCACAGCAGTAACACCAGGCCTTCCCAGTGTAGAAAACAGAGAGCTGGCTATTAGAGATGAGCAGTCTTCCAGAGCAGAAAGCACAATGTGGGGCTTTCAGAGTGACAAAGTCCCAGAGCCTGTGGAGCCCCAAGGACATCAGGTCCAAAGAAGACTGGAAACACAACCATTGCCTGACTGGGCCTTGAGTGACCCAGCAGCACACCTGCAAAGGGCAGCTTGGTGAACTGGAGGCATCAAGGGGCCCTGGCCTCCTGAGCTGCTGCTATGCAACCGGCCATATCCTCAGCGTAGACTGCATCTTACTTGTCAAAGGACAGCCTCTAGGGGACGATGGCGGTTGGTTGACCTCACTTAGAGGCTTCAGCTATGTCTCTTCAAGAGGTCTTTGACGGCTAATTTGGATCGTCAACTTGAGTGGATTAGGAATCGGCAAATAGGTAGTTCTCCGTGCTGGTCAGTGAGGACACATCTAAGAAGGATTAACTGAGATGGGGAGACCCTTCAACAGAGTGGGTTGCCTTTCTGGTGGCAGCTTGGATATTAAGATGGAGGGGCCAGACATGGTGGCGCATGCCTTTAATCACAGCACTTGGGATTAAAGGCGTGCACCACCACACCTCTGGGCTCTCTCCCTTTGTTTACCCCAAATATCTCTCTCACTCACCTGAAAATCTGTAATGCCCCCTTCAAGATGGGGCCTTTGTGCCTTATCCTTTGCATGTCACAGCCGCCACCCTCTCCAAGAGCAAAGTGCTAAACAGCTTCCAGAAAATGGCATCAACACATACCCACTGCACAGGAACACACACATACACACACACACACACACACACTATCTAGGGGACATGAATCTTGCTTGAATATAACCAACCCCCTACCCTAGTTCTTTCTATTCACCAGGTCCTGTCCAGACCCTCAGGAGCCCAGGGCAAGGTGGGGAAGGGGTCCCCCAGCAAGCCCGCTTTCCGAAACCTCCAATGTTGGACGTTTTCTTTCCCCTTCCTAATACACCACCCTCAGCTGGGGCTTCTCCCCTCACCATCACGAACTGCACATGGTACCATACTTCTGCATCCCTGGCCTTCATCCTTAGAGGCTGAACCGGAATAATGTGTTCTGGACTGACCTATCTTAAGCATTTGCAGTGTCACTACTGATGTGGGGGCACAGGCGATGGATGGGCTGGGGTGGCAGAGCACAGGTCCTTCCATCACCCACCCTCACTCCGTCTGGACCATGGAGAGGGCCAGCCCCAGACATGGAGTCAGGAAAAAGGCACAGAGCCTTGGCACCACTGGTCCCAGCTCCACCACACCCACCTGTGGTCCACACATGCAAAGCCAGCATGGCTGTCCCTGGCTGGGACAGAAAACTGCCGCGGCTGGGATCCAAGGGAACCCCACGAGCTTAGAATTCAGAGCTCGAGCCTTTGAAAGCCTGCATCCATTTAGACGCCCAGAAACAACTTCCGTTTCTTAAGCATAGCAGGGAGGGAGTGCGGGCCGAGAGCACAAAACTGGCTCGTAAAAAGCCCGCGAGTCCTGCCGGACATCAAAGGGCTCTTAAGGGGCGCATGTAATGAGTTCAGGGCAAAGGAATCATCAGCATATGGATTAAATTCCCTGCCTGCGACGCATCCGCCAGGAAGGATTGCGCACAGCACGGGCGGGTGGCAAAAGCTGGAACATGCGCCAAGAAAGGCAGTCAGCTGCTCCACCACCCTAAGTGGTCTCTTTCTGCTGCGAAAAACCTGTGTTGGACAAAATTGGCTTCGCTAACTTAGATGAGCTGGCCCCAAACCACTGGAGCACCTCCACTTCCCTCCGTGCCCCTCCCAGGTTACCACACCAGGCCAGCTCAGCCCAAACTCGGCTGGGCTCCCTCCCCTTGTTGGCCACTTCACATTCTCCCAGACACCACCCCACCCTGTCTTTTTTTTTTTTTTATTTGCAAGAGAGGGGGAAGGGGAGAGGAAAGGAGAGAGAATGGGCACCCCAGGCCCTGCAGACACTACAAACGAACGCCAGACTCATGTGCCTCCTTGTGCATCTGGCTTACTTGGGTCCTGAGGAATCAAACCTGGGTCTCTAGGCTTCTCAGACAAGTGCCTTAACCATTAATCCATCTCTCCAGCCCACCCCCCACACACACACACACTGTCTTGTCCCTTCAACAGCAAAGGGGTGCCTCCCTTCCTGATATCCTTTTCATGTCCTTTCTGGCAGTCCAGGCCGGTCTTCTGATTGTCCAGGCTGCGGCCACACCTTCCCAGCTGCTTGTCTGAAACCTGCCTTCCTACTCAGGTCCCTTACTGCTGCCTGCAGGATACCCTCGCAGAATGGCAAAGGCTGGATGGATCTTGATGAAAGAATTCTAGAAGCTTCCACATTGACCTCCAAGATCCAATATGCTCAGCCCAGCCCACTCACCTCACAGGGCACTTTCTTTCCATCTTTCTTTTGGCAGAGCTGAACTCAGTCTGGGCTGGGGAAAGAGCTCGGTAGGTAAAGCACTTGTTGCACAGGAATGAGGACCTGAGTTCAGATTCCCAGCACCATATAAATGTCATGTGGGTGTGGTAGCTGCTTGTAATTCCAGTGCTGGAGAGAGGGAGGACAGAGACAGAGGATCCCCAGGACAAGCTGCCTTGTTATCCTAGCTACATTGGTGAGCTCTGGGTTTCAGTGGGAGACTCTGCCCCAATAAATATGACAGTTAGTGAGAAAGACATTCAACAACCACCTCTGGCCTCTATACACATACACACAACGAACCCCCAAACACATATAAACACGCATATACACGTATATACACCCGCAAAGAAGAAGGAGGAAGAAGAAAGAAAAGGAGATCTGGATGTGGTGGCGCACGCCTTTAATCCCAGCACTCAGGAGGCTGAGGCAGGAGGATCTCCCTGATTTCAAGGCCACCCGGAGACTCCATAGTGAATTCCCTCAGCCTGGGCTAGAGCAAGACCCTACCTCAAAAAAACCAAAATAATAACAATAATAATAATGAAATCACATTTTAAAGAAAGAAAGAAAGAAGAGGAGAAAAAAGAGGAGAGTTTATTCCAGTTGTACAGAACTTCTGGAAGCCCCTTGGCCCCAGGAAATCCACAGCCCAGAACAATGACTCCTTCCATGTAGAATGGGGAGGGTCCTAAAGCTATGTGCTGGCTTTTGCTAACGGGTCTGCCTCACCTTAACTTTCCTGGGCTCTTCAGGACACCAAGGTTTCACCTCAGGACTGAAGGACTCAGTCCCTTGTGAGTCATCTCTCCCGACCTCCCCTGACCACAGGCAGAATACAGCTACCTCATCCCTCAGTGGATTCAAAAATGACTGTTTGGTTGTGATGGTTAATTATGTCAACTTGATGGGATTTAGAATCACCATAGAAACACATCTCTGAGTGTGTCTGTGAGGGAGTTTCCAGATTGGGTTAGCTGAGGTGGGAAGACCTACCCTGAACACTGGCAGCACCACCTCATGGTCTGAGGTCCTGGACTGTATTGAAAGAGAGAGAGAGGGAGAGGGAGAAAGCCGAGCACCAGCACTTAGTCCCTGTGTGCTTCCTGACTGTGGACACAATGTGACCAGCTGCCTCACACTCCTGATGCCACCCATGCCTTCCCTGCCAAGCTGGACCGCACTCTCGCATATGAGCCAGAGTGAGCCCTTCCTTCTTCATGTTGTTTTTTTTTTGTCAAGTATGTGGTCACAGCAACCAGAAAAGCGGTACAGATGCCAAGACTGGGACCCCAGCTCCAGCGCTCCCCTTGGGTTCAGAGTAGCTGGTGGCTGGGTGTCGCCCTGCCCACTCCCACCTTCCACAGTTCGGGTTCGGAGGCTTTCCCTAGAACCTGACCCACGCGACCCTCTGCTCTTGCTACTTTCCAAGCAGGAAGTGCGATGGAAGGGTTTTATTAAACCTGCTCCAGGGGCTGAGGAGAGAGCTCAACTGGTAAAGTGCTTGCCTTGAAAGCATCAGAACCTAAATTTTATCCCCAGAACCCACGTTAAAAAAAAAAAAAAAGCCAGGTATGGTGATATAAATTTATAATCCCAGCATTAGGGAGGGAGTGATAGGTAGGTCCCTGGAGCTCACTGGCCAATCATTTCAGCCTATTTGGTGACCTCCAGGCCAATGAGAGACCCTGCCTCAAAAAAAAAAAAAAAAGGTAAATAGTGCCTGAAGAATGACACCTGAGGTTGTCCTCTGTCCTTCACATGGAGTGAGAGAGAGAGAGAGAGAATACAACTGGTCTAGAGCTCCAAGAACGCCAGATCAGAGAAAGAGCTTGCTCCTGGGAAGGCAAGACTTCCAACCTCCTCTCAACAAAAATTCAAATCTCTCGGGTGACTCACACCCAACAGCACTAAGAGAGCAAAACCGAAGCAAGGAAACCTTGCTGAGCTGAGAGTCAAGGTTAGCAGAGGGCCACCACCGTCCACATGGGGCTCTTCAGGCACAAGGTCTTGCTGTCACGTGCACAGGCACAGCGGGCGTGGCCCTGCAGACAGCTCTGTCGGCAGACCCGGCTGGCCGTCTCGGGCCCAGGCAGGGAGCCAGTAGCCAGGCTTGTGAACACCTCCTCCTCCTCCTCTGGATTTGCAGCTGCGCCGGGGTCACTAAAACGAAGTCATAGTTCCTGTGTTAGAGATCATTGTGATTAAGTGACAGCCACTCTAGTCCCAGGAGCCTCAGTTTCCTCAATTATCAAATAGGGCCTTAGGGCCTGGGGAGATGGCTTAGTGGGTAAAATACTTGCCCTGCAAACATGAGGATCTGAGTTTGATCGCCAGTACCCATACAAAACCACAGGCAAGGTAGTGTGTCTGTAATCCCAGTGCTGGCGAGGCAGAGACAAATAGATCCCTGGGACTTACTGGCCAGGGATACTTGGCGAGCTGCAGGCCAATGAGTGATCCTGTCTCAAAGGAGATGGATGGCATAGCATTCCTGCAGATGTCACCCAAGGCTGTCATCTGGCCTCCATACACATGTACCCCACCACCACACATAAGTGCGTGCACACACACACACACACACACACACACACGGTGGCACCCTAGCCTCAGCCTGTCTACCTCGTGGGTTGTGGTAAAGATGCCTTGGGAGAAGACAGTGGAACCACAACGTGTGAGGAGGACGTAAGGAGAGCAGGAACCTGCCACAGCCTGGACGACAGCGCTGATGGATGGGCTTGCTCTCCGCCTTCTGAGACCTCTTCAGGAGGACCAGGATCCGGTGTACATACGGGTTTCCCATCAGCCTGGACACAGGTGTGCCCTGAAGCTGACTGGTCAGATGAATTAAGGACAGAAAGCGTCCGTGAACATCCTTTCATGTTCTCCCAAAGGCCCAAGAAAACATACAGACAGATGGGTGGGCTGGACTGATGGGAAGTCCCCCCAGCTGCTGGGGATATGTGCGTGTTGTTCCTCTCTATGGTCATTATACTGCTTTTGTCCTAACATCACAGCTGACAAGTGGGTTTTCCGGGTCACGTAGGGCTGGGCTAAGACTGGAAGAGCAAAAGAAGAGGGGCTCATGGTAACCACACGCAGGGCAGTCAACACGCTCAGAGCCATGGAACACCAGTGTGCAAACTGCAGAGCCCTAAGGTGCCCAGCTGCAGAGTGAGGGCATTGACCCATCTACAGTGCACTCTCTCTGCCCTGTGCCCCAAGGTGCTCTGTAAGCTGATAGTGCCCAGTTACCCAACTCCGCAGAGGGAGAGACAGCCTCAGAGAGGCTGGGAAACCTGGCCAAGGTCACATTGCCGGTGAGTGGCGGAGGGAGGGCGTGATTTCTGATCCGTGTGAATCCACCTCTTTCAGAGGTATCGCGACACCACAGTGTGGTTTCACAATGGGCTTTGTGGTGGTCTGAGTCAGATGTCCCCCATAAACTTACGTGTTCTGAATGCTTGGTTCGCAGCTAAAGGCACTTTGGGAGGAGGAGCCTTGCTGGAGAAGGTGTGTCGGCCGCAGGTTTACAGCCTACTCCCCTTTGTTAGAGTTTGGCTCACTGTCCCGCGGCTGTCTTCCACCTGCTGTGACAGAAGCGACTTCCAGCCTCTGCTCATGCTGTGCTGTCCCCTGCCATCATGGGGCTTCCTCTCGAGACTGTGAGCCAAAATAAAAACTTCCCTCCCATTAGCTGCTTTCTGGTTGGGTGTTTCATCCCAGCAACATGAAGGTAACTACAACAGACCCACACACAGTTTCTCCACCCTGCTTGACAACTAGACAAGTGGAAGGTCCCTGCATGACATTGTAGTTACTTTAGATCGCAAGAGATGGACTAAATCAGCAAAAGGAAAATAAAAAATACAAAAACCTAAAAAATAAAAAAATTTTAAAAAATACAAAAACCTCATGAGCTGGGGAGATATCTCAGCTGGGAAAATGCTTGTTTTGAAAGCATAAGAACTTGCATTCTAGCCCTTTTATGCATGTGAAAAGAGCCAGCTATGGCAGCATGCACTTGTAATCCTAGTACTGGGGTGGGGGCCAGGGACAAGTGTGCTCTTGGGGCTCACTGGACAGTCAATCTAGCCTACCCGAGAGCTCCAGGCCAGCGAGAGATCCTGTCTCAAAAAAAGATGGGGGCTGGAGAAATGGCTTAGTGGTTAAGGTGCTTACTTGCAAAGCCAACGGACCCAGGTTCAATTCCCTAGGGACCCAAGAATAAGGTGGCACATGTGTCTGGAGTTTGTTTGCAATGGCTGGAGGCCCTGGTATGCCCATTCTTGCTCTCTCTCTCTCTCAAAATAAAATTAAATTAAAAGTATGGATCATGCCTGAGAGTAACAGCACCTGAGGCTATCCTCTTCCCTCCACATGCACATACACATGCACACACATACATGCTCTTTATGCACACATGAACCTACAGACCTATAAACACGCATACCCACATGTATGTGCAGTACACACACAAGTAACAAAGAAAAAATAAAATTAACTATAATGTTCTTTTTATTGGTAACTAAATGTACATAGAATGTAAAAGCTGAAGATAGCTTTTGTTTTATAAAAAACATGTGGAGCTGGGGAGATGATTTAGGGGTTAACGCCACTCACTTGTAAGGCCTGCCAGACCCAATTTAGATTCCGTAGTACCTACATAAAGCCAGAGGCACAAGTGATGCCTGCATCTGGAGTTCATTAATAGTGGCAAGAGGCGTTGGCATGCCCATTCACCTCTCTCTGTTTCTTCCTCTCTCTTTCCAGATAAGTTTTTAAAAAAATAACATTTGAAGAGAATTTTCTTGAATTTTCAAAGAATTATGCTGAAAAGGTCCGGCTTTTCTTAAATATTTTAAGATTTCCATATTCATTAATTATAATCATATTTCATCTTTCAGTTGGTATGGATAATTGTGACTATTTTGAAGAAAAACAAATTTTAGAAGCAGAAAGTTTCAAGTTTTTTTTTAATCCTTCTATTTAGCAAGATGCATGGACTGAGGTATGACTCATTGGTGGCACACGTGCCTAGAAAATGTGAGAATCCAGGTTCAGTCCATTGAAAAGTTTTTATTTACCAAAACTTAGAAGATTGATGAAAGTATATTCAAATCCTGTGAACTTTACATACAATCACATTTCATTCCTTCAGACAGGGCTGGAGAGCTTTCCCTTCATGGACCAGATTGTACATTAGGTTTGTAAATCACATGGTCTCTGCCTTTCAATTCTGTTATTGCATCATAAATGCAGCCATAAACTAATGACAATGAATGTCTGTGTTTGTGTGCCAATAAAACTTTATTGTTTATGCGCTATGCTACGTGTGTGATATATGCACATGGACATGCCATCGTGTTGCCCATGTTCCCATCCATGGTGGGGTGCATTCACCCGTCATGGCTAGAGCAAAACATGGAGTGTCTCCCACCATTGCTCTTTTGTCTACTCTAATTTGAGTCCAAGTCTCTCGCTGGTCCTGCAGTTTGCCCTGTTTTTCTTTCTGAGCTCTGGTGGTCGCAGGCCTCTGCTCCCCTGTGGGGCTGGAGTTTCAGATGCACGTGTGCATGTCCAGCTACTTATATGGGTCCTGGGACTCACAGCTGAGTGTCTCTCAGGCCTGCTGGGCCTCCTCCGGGCCCTCACCTTTCACAGGAAGTGCTCTTAACCACTGAGCAATCTCTCCAAACCCAGTAAAACTTTCTTTGAAAATTAGGTACTTGGAGGGAAAATGGGTCAGTGGTTAAAGGCACTTGCTTCCCAAGCCTGCCGACCCAGGTGAATTTCCCTAGCCCCAACATAAAATCAGCCACAAAAGTTGGTGCACCCATCTGGCATTTATTTGCAGCAGCAAAAAGTCCTGTTGTACACACACTTGTGCACACACAAATAAGTAAAAATGTTTTCTTTTCTTTTTTTTTTTTTTTTAGGCTGGAGAGAAGGCTCAGAGGTTAAGGCACTTGCTTGAAAAGCCCAATGACCTAAGTTCAATTCCCCAGTACCCACGTAAAGCCAGATGAACAAAGTGGTGCATGCATCTGGAATTCACTGGCCATGGCTAAAGGCCCTCCTCTCTCTCTCTCTCTCTCTCTCTCTCTCTCTCTTTCTCTCTCTATCTCTCTCTGTCTCATTGCAAATAATTAAAAAGAATTTGAAATATTTTTTAAAAAATGCTTAGGGTTGGGGAGATGTCTCAGTAGGTAAGAGCAAGGACCTGATTTCAATCTCCAGCATTCACATAAAAAGCTGTGTGTCTCTATCACACCTTCCAAGGCTCAGGGACCATTGTGGAAGAGGTGGTGGAAAGAATGTAAGAGCTAAAGGAAGGATAGGACTGCTTACAATACTGTCTTCCACACACATGCCTTGATATTCGTGACCTCACAGTGCATGATGTTACCTGCATGAGACCTGCATAATAGGAGGAAAAAAAAAATAATGGCATCAAAATAAAGACTAGTTGGGAGGAAGAAAGGATTTAGTGGAGGGGAATTAGGGAGGTGGGAATGGGGAGTATTGGGAGATTATGATCATGGTATACCGTCTATATTTGTAGAAGTTGTCAACAGAAAGTTTTAAAACAAGCTGGGCATAGACATACATGCCTTTGACCGATTGCTGGGCTCCTGGGTAGCTCTGAGAAACTCTCTCAAGGAAATAAGGTAGAAGAGTGAGAGGAAGGCACCCACATCTTCCTCTGGCTGCATGTAGGCGCACAGGACACACATCTGTGCACGTATGCATACACCACATACTGTGTGCGCACACACATACACACACGCACACAAAATTGTGTACATGCTGCTTCGTGAGGACAGTGGGATACAAGAGGACATGACGGTCCCTTATGAGTCACAGTGGGTAGGTTTTGTTGTGAAATTTCTCTAAATGAACTCTGCCCCCCCACACACACCTCAATTAACCTGATGCAGCGCCCCAGATACACACAGTCCCCGCACTTTGCGCGTAGGGAAGTGGTGGGAAGTGAGCGCTGGAGTCTTAAACAGTGGCTATGAATCCTGTAGTCAGAGCAGACGGGACAGGAGGACATGTTGACCCATAACTCGGTGGCAACACCCTTACCCCTGGAGACAGTGACCTGGTGGCAGAGCCCTGTCTTGAAGTCCCCTAGTGCGATTTGCTTCTTCACTGGAGGCAGCTGCCTTCAGCCCAGTGAGTTTGTTAAGTGGAGGCTATTGCGGCAAAGGCGTACGTGCGTATACACACACATGCACATGCACGCACATATGTGGAGGCCAGGGGGCAATCGTGGGTGTTGTTCCTCAGGCACTATATACTTTTCTTAAATTTTTAAAAATATTTTATTTATTTGACAGAGAAAGAAGGAGAGAGAGAGAGAATGGGCACACCAGGGCCTCCAGCCACTGCAAACGAACTCCAGACGTGTGAGCCCTCTTGTGCATCTGGCTAACGTGGGTCCTGGGGAATAGAAACTAGGCCCTTTGGCTTTGTAGGCAAGCGCCTTAACTTCTAAGCCATCCCTCCAGCCCCTTTTAAATTTTTTTAATAGTTTGTTTATTTATTTACCTATATACTTTTTTTGAGAAAACATCTCCCTCTGGCCTGGAGCTTGCCTAGTGAGGCTAGACTTGCTGGCCAGTGAGACTTACGGATCCACCTGTCTCTGCCTTCCTGGAGCTGGGATTAAAAATACAGACCCCGGACTGGAGAGATGGCTTAGCGGTTAAACGTTTGCCTGTGAAGCCTAAGGACCCCGGTTCAAGGCTCAGTTCCCCAGGTCCCACGTTAGCCAGATGCACAAGGGGGCGCACGCGTCTGGAGTTCGTTTACAGTGGCTGGAAGCCCTGGCGTGCCCATTCTCTCTCTCTCCCTCTATCTGTCTTTCTCTCTGTGTGTCTGTCGCTCTCAAATAAATAAATAAATAATTAAATAATTAAAAAAAAAATACAGACCCCCATGCCTGGCATTTGACCTGTGGATATGAATTCAGATCTTCATACTTGCAAGGTGAGGACTTGACTCACTGAGCTATTTCCCTGTCCCCAGACAAGGGCTTAGAAAGCAAAATACCTTAACCAGGAAGCAGCAGAAAAAGCCAGGGCTGGCTGGGTCCAGAGGTCTCTCTGCACTCCCTCTTGGCATCCGCCCAGACCACAGGGCTGACTGCTTCTGACCGTCAGGCCCCAGTGGTCATCTAACACTGGGACTACAGCCACCTGTGGCCAGCAACTGAGGATGGAAACAAAGGGTCACATGTGCCTGCACAGTGACGATGACCTGCTGGGTTAGGTGACCTGGTGCTTGCCAGTGCCTACCGTGTCCTGACGTTAAGCTTTGCCCAGGGCTCAAGAGCAAGTCTGCGTGGCAGGGCGCATGGGCTGCCGGTTCCCCCGGCTCTGCAGCCCCGCCAGCTACACACTGCACACAGCCGCCTCACGAAGAAGGGGCTTTCAGTGCTGGGATGGTAGAGGACAGCGATGAGGCTTTGTGTACAGAGGAGTTGAATCCCAAGTGAGAAGGTTGGAGCTTCTGGCAGAAGGGATAGTACCTTCTTTTTTATTTTATTTATTTATTTGAGAGAGAGAGAGAATGGGTGCACCAGAGCCTCCAGTCATTGCAAACAAACTCCAGACACATTGCCACCTTGTGCATCTGGCTTACATGGGTCCTGGGGAATCAAATCTGCGTCCTCTGGCTTTGTCGGCAAGTGCCTTATCTGCTAAGCCGTCTCTCCAGCCCCCGAAGTGTCTTCTTAATGCCAGGACCAGGAACAGCTCTCCACACTTTTCATCTGCTAACTCCATAAGGACCCCCATCATCTTCATCTCACATAGAAAGGTCAGGGGGGCTGCCCAGGGTCACGCAGCTGTGCCCTCTTCAGCAGAGCACTGTCCTGCTGTGCATCTTCTCGGAAGGATCCTCACGGAAAGTCGACGAGTGGAGTGTGCTTTTCTGGATCAGAGAGACCGGGAGTGGCTTTCCTGCGAAGGGAAACTAAAATTGATGCCCAGGGAAGCAAGCAGTGATGCCAAGTGCTCCATGGATTGCCTGCCACACCCAGTAATCACTGGGCTTCGCCCCTCAGCTCTGGTGCCTGCTTTCTAGATGAAGGGAGCTTGCAGCCGCCCATGGCCTTTAGCCACAAACAGCGGCAGCCTCCCAGCTTCCCAGGTCCTGGAAGCAGGTGCCCTTCAGGCATGAAGGAATTCACCCGATAGTGACACGGCCGAGGGCACAGTCAGAAAGGCATCAACCACCCTCAGAAACCATGCTAGACCTTCACCAAGTGCCACACCCAGCCCCTTGGCCGTATGGCCTCTGTCCTCAGCACAGGTCCCTGTGCCCCTCTTTCATAGGCCCCAGGTCTGTTTCCCGAGGAGACACCTGCCCAGATTCCCAGGCTCACAGAAGTCTCATGGTGATGGGCTCACCACAGAGCCACTTAGAGAAGCTCCATGGTCCTCCATAGGCTCACGTCCCTGCCTTTTCTTCCTCCATTTTCCTAAGAGTGGCATCCAGAGCTCATGGGCGAACTCTCTCTCCCTTGGCACCTCTGGTCTCACCCACAGACATACACACGGAGACACTGGTGTCTGCAGCCCTCACACACTCCAGACACACAAGCCCCATCTCCCCTGAGGCTCGTGCACTCTCTCTCTGTGTGTGCCCTGTATGTATATGAACGTCCATGTGTGTGCACATGTGCCTGCAGGAGCGCATGCGTGTGTACATGCCAGAGGACAGTCTTTAGTATGATCACCAGGAACACTGTCCATCTCATTTTGAAACAGAGCTTCTCTTTGGCCTGGAGCTAGCCTGGCTGGTCAGGGCACTGTAGGGTGCTCCCTGTCTCTGCCTCTGCCTCCCCAGCACCAGGTCTAGAGGCTCATGCACCACACCCGGCATTTTACATGAATACTTGAGACTAAACCCAGGTCCTCATGCTTAGGAGATATACACTTGGCCCACCGAGCTATCTCCCCATCTCCATCCCCCAGGTCTGTCTTCCCACAAGGCCTTGCACAGCATGATTAGGAAGGGCACTGTTTGGAGAATGGTTCTGTTACTCACGAGTGGCTTCCCAGAAGCTACTGCCTTGAGCGACTCTATTTCTTTTTGTTGTTGTTTGTTTGTTTGTTTTGATTTGTTTTTCAAGGCAGAGTTTCACTCTAGCTCAGGTTGACCTGCAATTTACTATTGTAGTCTCAGAGTGGCCTCGAACTCATGGCGATCCTCCTACCTCTGCCACCTGAATGCTGGAATTAAAGGAGTGCGCCACCACACCCAGGCCCTTGGGAGACTCTAAAACTAGCAGGAACTCAGGTCACCAGAACTCCCAATGCCATCATGGCCGTGAGAAGCTAGAATTAGGTCCCACCAAGAACAGCAGCTGAGGGCTGGAGAGATGGCTTAGCGGTTAAGTGCTTGCCTGTGAAGCCTAAGGACCCCGGTTCGAGGCTCATTCCCCAGGACCCACGTTAGCCAGATGCACAAGGGGGCACACATGTCTGGAGTTCGTTTGCAGTGGCTGGAGGTCCTGGCATGCCCATTCTCTCTCTATATATATATATGCCTCTTTCTTTCTCTGTTGCTCTCAAATAAATAAATAAATAATAAATGAAAAAAATTTAAAAAGAGTCAACATTTATTTCTTTTTTGTAAGGAATATAAAACCAGTTATGGACCACTGTTCATCATTGGTTCCAACAAAGTAAACAATATACACAAAAAAGTATGCAGGTCAATAATTCATATTAGCAAGTTTTGTTCACCCACTTATGCCAGCAGGCCCTAAACTGCCAACATTTATAACCATCATTACACGTCCATACATCATGTTATCTTAGAAATTCCATGAACCATAACCTTTCAATGCAGAGTTTAGCTTTCTGTAAAGGAATGGCTCCATGGAATCTTTAAATGTCCATTTAAGTTGTGCTTCACTAATTAGCCCAAGATTTGTCTAGTTTCTGTGATCAGATGCGGAGCTGGTAGTGATAAAATTTTGTAAATGGGCTGGGCATAGTGGTGCATGCCTTTGATCTCAACACTCACGAGGCAGAGACAGGAGGATCACTATGAGTTTGAGGCCACCCTAAGAGTACATAGTGAATTCTAGGTCAGCCTGAACCAGATTGAGATCCTACCTTGAAAAACCAAAAAAAAAAAAAAAAAAGCCAACAGATCAAACTTGATATTCATTAGAATGCAGTTATTTTCATGTTAGTAATTCAAAACCAAGACCCAGAATTTATATATGTGAATATATGTATGTACATATATATGTATGTAGAAATATATATATAAATAGTATAAACAATTACTGAGCTTCATCCTCTAGACAAGAATGCCAACTTAGTCCCTTTTCATCAAAAGCAATTATACTGGGCTGGGGACAGGACTTGGTAGTTAAAGGTGCTTGCTTGCAAAGCCTACTGGCCCAGGTTTGATTCTGAGTACCCGTGTAAAGCCAGATGCAAAAAGTGGTACTTGCATATTGAGTTCATTTGCAGTGGCAAGAGGCCCTGGCACTCCCATACAGAGAGAGAGAGAGACATGGAAGTAACTAAATAAAAATATTTTTAAAAAAGAAACACTGGAGCTGGAAAGATTGCTCAGCAGTTAAGGCACTTGCCTACAAAGACTAAGGACCCAGGTTTGATTCCCCAGAACCCAGGTAAGCCAAATGCACAAGGTTGCACATGTGTCTGAAGTTCATTTGCAGTGGCTAGAGGCCCTGGTGTGCCCTTTCTCTTGCTCGCTCTCTCTGTCTCTCTCTCAAATAAAGAGCTAAAAAATTTTTAAAAGGAAGCAAATGTAATCTGAGGACACTTCATATTCACCTCTTTGGGGCACCCAGCCAGCCTCATTTGCACAAGAGAAACATTTGTCAAGAGAAACCCCAATTCCCTCCCCCCACTCCAACTGCCTGGGACACCCCTCATTCACTCCGGACCTCTGCTGAAGCCTGTCTGTCTGTCAACAGCCTCTCTTTTCCTCTTTGATTTGTTGTCGTCAGCTCCACTATCAAGTAAAGACTTTCATTTTTGTGCCTTATTTTTCTTTACATGCTTATTGAAAGCTAAGAAATGCTTCAACGAACTCTGGAAAATCTGAATTTTCCTCAGGTATTGTTAGTGGCTGCAAATCCCCCCACTTCAGGAGCCACTCCACCTTCCTGATACAGTGGGTCCTTGGACTTCGCAGGTATCTTTTTTATATGTGCATGTGTGTGCAGGTGTTCATGTGTGCCTGGAGGCCAGAGGACAACCTTAGGTATCCTTCCTCAAGTAGGTCACCCACCTCTTGTTGAAACAGGGTCCCTTATTGGCTTGGAGCCACCAGTCAGGCCTAGACCGTCTGACCAGTAAGCCTCAGTGACCCGCCTATCTTCATCTCCCCAGTGCTGGGATGCCAAGTACATGCCACTACCTCAGCCTTTTTTGTTTCTTTGGTTTTTCAAGGTAGGGTCTCACTCTAGTCCAGGCTAACCTGGAACTCACTGTGTAGTCTCAGGGTGGCCTCGAACTCAGTGATCCACCTACCTCTGCCTCCCGAGTGCTGGGATTAAAGGCCTGCGCCATCCCACCCGGCACATCAGCCTCCTTACATGGCTTTGGGAAATCAAACTCAGGTCCTCCTGTTCATGAGGCAAGCACTTTACCAACTGAGCCATCCCCAGAGCCCTTGGGCAGGTATCTTAACTGCTCTGCATCTCAGCTTCCCATTTATAAAATGGGGACCTAGTGTTCCTCTCCATGAGTTCTAAGAGTGAGGGAGGGAGACAGCTATTATGGATTGAGTCTGAGGTGTCCCCTAGAGAGTCATGCTTTGAGTACATGCTGCCTTGCTGAGGGTATGTTTGGGGAGGCTTGGGAGCCTTGAGGAGGTGAGGCCTGGCTGGAGGAAGTGAGTCACTGGGACTGGATGTTTGTAGGTTATACCCAACCCTACAAAGAGCTCACCTCTGTTTCCTGGCCCGCCCACGCAAGGAGCCACATGCTTCTGCTGCTTGAATACCACCACCCCTTCCCAGACATGATGGACTGAGACCATGTGAAACCATGAGCCAAAATACATCTCTCGTCCCTTACACTTCCTGCCAAGAATTGTGGTCTCAGGGACACAAAGAAACTAATGCATAGCCAAGGTGTGACAGCATACACCTTCAGTCCCAGCACTCAGGAGGCTAAGGTAGGAAGTGTTCATGAGTTTGAAGCCAGCCTGGGGCTACAGTGGAAATTCTAGCCTAGCTAGAGTGAGACCCTGCCTCGAAAAAAGTAACTAATACACGCAGCCTGGTGAGTAAACACGGCCACCTTAATGCCAGCAGCTCACGTTGGGACAGAGCCTATGCCAGGTGTGTTCAACCTTCTGACCCTGAAAAATGACATGTTTACCTACAAACTTCCTGCTCAGGAACCACACAATCAACTTACTGAAAATTAATAACGTGGGCTGGAGAGATGCTCTGTGTTTAAAGGTGCTTGTTGCAAAACCTGGTGACCTGGCTTTGATTCCCCAGAACCCAGGGAAAGCCAGATGCACTGAGTGGTACATGTATCTGGAACTTGTTTGCCGTATCTGGAGTTCATTGGCAGTGGCAAGAAGCCTTGGCATGCCTATTTTCTCTCTCTCTCTCCTTGCAAATAATAGGTAAAAATAGAAAACAATAATAAGCAAAAACAATCTCATAATGTTTTAAGTAAGTCTGTTTTAAGTAGATTTGTACTGGGCCACTGTCACAGCTATCCCCATTTGCATACGGTTCACGGGCTGTGGCCTGGGCCCACCTTCCAGAATAAACTATGTCTACACTGAAGTCGCAGGAGAAGATGAGCCTGCCCTGGGGAAAGCGGATAAGCCACATACCACTTCTGATTCTCTAGCAGTCCCCTGGGAGCTCAGACACTGCACCACGAGGTGAGGCTTTTATTTGGAGATGGGCTGTGCTTACTAAAAAAGTTTCACAGTTATTTTTTCCCCAAAGCTTTCTTTTCATTATTATTTTTTTTTTATGCCATACAAAATTGAATCGTAATTGTGACAGTGAATCTCAGTTGTCAACTTCACAGAGTCTGGAATTAACAAGGAGGCATGGCCCAGGGCCGACCTGTGAGTGCGCTTCCAGGAAGCGTTTGGTGGCGGAGGAAGACCCTCCTTCAGAATGGGTAGAGAAAGAGATCCAGGAAATCAGTACTGCTAGCCTCCTGCTGGTGAGTGTGCCAATCCTGGTGTGATTTCTGCTCTTGCCATCCTGCACTAACACAAGACTCAGGCTACTCAGGCCTTCCAACATGGACTGAAGACCAAGGGCTCTCCAGAAACCCTCCAGGTCTTCAAGCCAGATTGGGACTGACAAGGGGTCTCTCCTTGTAGGCTGAACAGTTACTGGGTTCTCAGCCTCTCCAGCCTGCAGGCAATCATGGTTGAAGGACCCAGCCCCTATCCGTCATATGCCCTTCTAATGTGCATATTGCTTTCATGTTATGCATTCCTGTTCATCTAGAAAATCCTGATTAATACACTAGTCATACTGTGATCAAATCACATGGTAACATGTCACTTTGGTCATACTGAGCCCTGAACCTCACAGGCCTATCCTGTCTTTCTGATGAAGGAGTTTCTGTTGGGAGGGTTGGAGAAAGGAGGAGGAAGGCCCCTCGCCCAGCACTCTGGGGCTCACAGCACTCATTTCTCTGCATCCCCTTGAGCCCAGGAAGTGACTGGGCCCGAGGTGCCCGCTGCCAAAGAAGCCAAATGCCATTGTTTTCAAGGCCAGAGGCAACGAGGACAGGTATGGGTTTCAGCCCAATCTTGTGGGGTACCAGATGGCTCCCTAAGCTGCCTTTTCTGGTTGTAACCTGTGTACTTGAAACTACATCTAGAAACCCAGGAAAAAGAAGCCACTTCCTCAAATGGGTATAAGCAGTGCCCTGTAATGAACCATCTATTATCTATCTCTCTACCTATCTATCATCTACATATCTACCATTTATCTTCTATCCCTCTATTGTCTATGATCTTCTACCTTCTGTGTTTCTATGTATCATCTCTCATTTATCTATCACCTATCTATCTTTGACCTATACCTTCTACCTATCTGCATTTGTTATTTTTGTATTGCTAGGACCAAAACATCTAATAGGAAGAATTTGAGGGTCAAGAGATGTATTTTGGTTCATGGTTTCAGAGCGTCTCAGTCCATCCTAGAGGGGAAGACAAGGCAGAGCAGCTCACTGAGCTCAGTTCATGGCGGAAGGACCATGTGGTGGAGGTCGTTCATGTCACGTGAACAGGACGCAGAGAAAGAATCCATCTCCCATTTCTAGGCATATCATCTACCAGTCAACCATCTTTTATCACCTGTCTTTATACCTATTCTCTTCTCTCATCTATGTCCTATTTCCATGAATATCATCTACCATCAACCAGTCAACCATCTTTCATCATCTGTCTTTCTGCCTATTAACTATTATCTTCTTTCTCCCTATCGTCTATCTCCTATAGGTGTACACATATATAACATCTACCATCTGTCTCCTGCACACACACACACACACACACACACACACACACTGTATATATACATATATACCATCTATCACCTATCTGCAAGTCAGCCATCTTTTATCTATCTACGTATCCTTGGTCTATTACCTATCATCCATATTCTAGCTCCCTTTTGAAATATATACATATATGATCTACCTATTTGTCTGTCTCACTGTCTATCATATATCTGTTTCTTTCATCTCTCTGTATCTACCATCTATCCGTATATGTCATTTTTTTTGTTTCTATCACCTATTTATCATTTACCAGTCTCTAATTTATCTATGATCATGTCTGTATCTGTCTGTGTATCTATTATTTATATGTTTGCCTAGCATCTAGCTACTCATCCATCATCAATTTGTATCTATCATGTTTCTGATTATGTATCATGTATCTAATCCTTGATCCATCTATGTTGGTTGAATCCCTACATTACACATATGCGATCAGAAAAGCAGAGAACCTTCCCTTTCTTCTAGCCTCTTATTCCACAGCTGGTAGAACTAAGACCCAAGAAAGAAATCCTCCAGACTCAGCCTGACTTAGTGGCCCAAGAGGGTGTGATCCTGGCTCTCTCAATTCCCAGCACAGGGGTCCTTCCACACACCTGCCAGTGGTCATGTGTCACTGCCACAGGGTGGCATCTGAGACTTTCTATGTTCCTCCCAGGCCTAGGGGAGGGGGGACCAAGCCAAATGGCATATGAGCCCTACCTCAAGCTGCCCACAGTTTGGAGGAGAGGGGTAAGTCTATAGACTATTTGAACATGGGGTGGCTGGTGTCCTAAATCAGGGGGACAACCATCACAGGACCCTGTGAGCCCTCACTCTGCAACGTGAAAGGTGACCCGTGGCTGCGGAGGCAGCTCCGCGGATAAGATGCTCAGTGCGCCAGCGCGGGGACTCGCGTCCAGCTCCCCAGGGCCCACACAAAGCCAGACGCAGCAGCGAGCGCCTGTAAGCCCAGCGCCCCCGCGGTGAGGTGAGAGAAAGGAGAATCTCTGGAAGCTACTGGGGCAGCGAGTGTGTCATACATAGCAGGAAGCAACAAAGAGACCCTCTCTCAGAGAAGGTGGATGGAGGCCTCTGACCTCCATGTGTATGTGCTGCAGCCTGCATATGCCTACACTAACACATACAAAGATTTTTTTTAAAGTTGTAAATTGGCTTATACATGGGATCTGGGGAGTCGAACACAGGACCTTAAGCTTCACAGGCAAGTTCCTTGACCGCTAAGCCATCTCTCCAGCCCACATACAAAGATTTATAAAGAGATGCCTGCTCTTAAAGTGCCCTGAGAGGAGAATCCACGGGCCCAGCCTTCTGCTGCACCACCCTACAGGTTTTGGGGTGGGCCATGCTGCACTTGATCACCCTGCACTTGTCTTCTGAAGGGATGGCCTGGTCTCCCGCCCTCCTTGGTCTACCCCGTCATCTCAAAGGAATGCCTAACCAGTGACTCCCTGCCCGCTCCAGCTCAGTGCTCCACGCGGGTGAAGGTTTGCATTTACAGCAAGACAGTTGGTCTTGATGTGTGGTGTCTTCAATGTGGGTTGACGCCTTCAACTCTCTGCCGGGCACAACTGAACAGTGGCAAACCAGTAACAAAGCCCCAGGCCCCGCCTACCCCTGTCCACATCCAGGCCATCCTTGAAGGGTCACAGACACCCTGAGTGACATTTGCACATTAAAAAGTGCTGATGTGAAGGTTCTCTTGCACTCACTCCCACTCTTCCCCTCAGGCTCAGGCCGAGCAGCAGACACACTTGTGTGGTGACTGATGGAGACAGGAGAAGGTGACCCTGGGGAGACAGAGGACCCAAGTTACTTGTTTCTGTTTACTCTCCACAGAGCCAGGAACTCTCTGGATTTACTGGAAAACTCTTGGGACTTTGTCTTCCTGAAAGGAAACAAAAACAGGTTGGACTTCCCCAGTGTTTACCCAAAGAATTAATGACCTAATTCTGAGCTGGGCTGCCTGGCAGGCCCACAGAGAGAAGGACAGGGCAAACACACCTGCTCCCACCTGGACCTTGAGCAGGCGCAGGAGGCAGGCTGCCCAGCCGAGGTGAATGCGTCTGGACAAGGCTGAGCCGGGCCTGGGAGGAGTCCCAGCCATGAAGAAGGCAGGAACGCTGGGTGGCCTGCGGCAGCTTACCCAACCTCTGTGTCCACGTGCCTCCCCTGCTCACAGGAGGGTTAGCAGAGACAGCCCAACGTGAAGCCAAGGTGACTGGTGTTAGCGACAGAGACCTCACTGGGCTCCCATGTGCTCTGAGACCCAACGCCCAGAGCTGCCGCAACCAAGTTCTTCCATCCAGTCCAGCCGCTGTGGTAGCTCGGGTTCACTTCCAGACCCTCCTAGGTGTCGTGGGCACAGCCTGGGTCCTGTTGTACCACCTTGTGCATCTGGCTTAGATGGGTCCTGGGGAATCAAACCTGGATCCTTTGGCTTAACTGTTAAGCCATCTCTCCAGCACCCCCTATTTTTGAGACAGGATCTCATATAGCCCAGGCTGGTCTCCTGCTTTGATCTCCCAAGTTCTTGGATTATAGGCAAGCACTACCACAACCAGTTTATGTTTTATTTTTTGAGACGGAATTATGCTATATGGCCCAGGGTGGCCGCAAATTAAAAAATCTTCCTGCTTCAGCCTCCCAAGTGCTGGGATGACAGGTGTGTACTGCCATGCCTAGTCCTTCCTACATGCTCTAAGCCATCTGTGCATTACTTATAGCACATCACACAATAGTTATTTTATGTATCTTAAATAATATGATGTAATATAATATTACATAACAAAAATAAAATAATAATAAATATAACAACTATAAATAATGTAAGAATATAGTAAATAAATACAAGAATATAAATATATAAGAAATATATAAATAATTAGTGATAAGATAATATAATAAGAGTTAATATTAGAGAATAATGACAAGAAATTGTAAGTCACAAACCTTTTTCAGCACTTCAGTCTTCCAATGGGCAGGTCGGGAGCCTGTGGATCTGGTAGGCTGACTGTACAATATACAGACAGAAGCCCTCCTCGGAAGATGAGAGGTGTGTCTACGCACCAACAGGTATTAGCAAGTCGAGTGACAGGCCAGGTCCAGGACCCCCACAGAGTTCTTCTTCTCTCCTACTCAAAGTGGATTGGGACTAGGGCTTCTAGCTCTCCTTTCCGGTTTTACCCAGCCAGAGGAGGACCCAACCCCAAACAGCGAAGCCCATTTAGACTTTATATAACTGGAGTCATGGCTGCCTGGTCTGTGAGGTCAGCTTCCTTCATTCCACACATGTGTGTGTTTGTGTGTGTGTGTGTGGTGTATGTACACATATGTATGTGTATTCATATGTGTGTGGATACACGGGAACGTGCACAGGTGCACGTGCATGCACATATGCATGTGTGTGCGTGTATGTAGGCCCAAGGTTGACATAAGGTGTCTTCCTCAATCATTCTCCACCTCATTTGTCAGAACAGGGACTCTCATTGAGCCTGGAGTTCGCGGTTTGGCTAGTCTAGTTAGCCAGTGTGACTAGGGACCCGTCGCATCTACCATCTGAGCTCACGCCACCTTTCCTGGCATCTACATGGGGACAGAGAGTTCAAATCCAGGCCCCAGCTCTTGCACAGCAAGTGTTCATCTGACTGAGCCACTGCCCCAGTCCCCCGTGTGTGGCTTGAGATGACGCCGTGGTTTGCTGCAACTTGGCTGGCTGCTCCCGGGTGCTAAGTGTCTCACCACATTCCCTGATGGCGCTGCGACCCGCAGGTCCATTCTACTGATGAGAGTGTCTGGGGACTTCCCAGGTGCTGATCCCTAGAACTGAGCCTTCCTGTGCAACCACCCTGCTCTCTTGAGCTGTCCTAAGAGGATATCTGGTTTTTGTCAGACAATAAGCAACTTGGACATGAGAAGCAGTGATGCAACCTGAAGGTGAGGGAATCCAGAGAAAAGCAGTCATCACTTGGAACTTACCTCTAGGCCTTTCAAGGAGTGGGGCATCAGGGACATGAAGCCTTGGGGACCATGAGATCAATAGAGATTTTGGAGCATCTACACAGAGCTTGAAGAAGGGCAGACTCCTCAGGCTGCTGGCTCAGACTTTCAGCTCGAGTCTGTCTCTGAGGACTACTTGGCTTCAGCATAAGTGTCCAACTTTTATCTTTTTATGTTTTTATTAATTATTTAATTTTTTTTTCAAGGCAGGGTCCTACTCCAGCCCAGGCTGACCTGGAATTCACTATGTAGTCTCAGGGTGACCTCAAAGTCACAGAGATCCTCCTATCTCAGCCTCCCTGGTGCTAGGATTACAACCTTTTGACATTGTGACATAATGTAGCCATTCACAAAGTTCATATACAAGAACTTTGCAATCGAGTTACAAAATAAAATCATAAAAGGAGGGTTAAGGAGATGCCTTAGTCAATAAAGTGCTTGCCACACAAGCAAGAAGACTTGAGCTTATGCAAAAGCCAGGTGTGGCTGTAATCCTGGTGCTGGAAGGAGAAAACAGGACGACACTGGGGTCTTACTGGCTAGTCTAGCCACATCAGTGAGAGTGAGAGAGACAGAGAGAGGGGAGAGATAGAGAATTGGCGCACCAGGGCCTCAGCCACTGAAATCGCACTGCAGACGCTTGTGCCACCTAGTGGGTATGTGAGACCTTGCGCTTGCCCCATCTTTGTGTGTCTGGCTAATGTGGGATCTGGAGAGTAGAAGATGGGTCCTTAGACTTCACAGGCAAGTATCTTAACCACTAAGTCATCTCTCCAGCCCTATATAGTATAAATTTTTAAATTTATTTTCAGGCACACAGAGAGAGTCTGAATGGGCATGCCAGGACCTCTAACCACTGCAAATGAACCCTAGATGCATGTGCCACTTTGTGCATCTGGATACTGAGAAAGTCAAACCCAGATCGTTACACTTTGTGGGCAAGCATCTTAATCGCTGAGGCATCTCTCCAGCCCCAAGAGACCCTACCTCAATAAATAAGGTGGGAAATGATTTAGGAAGACACCTGACATCAACCTCTCACACACGTGCATGTACATGTACCCCCCCATACAAGCACACATAACTGCATGCACGCACATTTAACAGGCAAAAATATCACCAAAAAAATCTCATAATATTTTCAGTAATTTTGCAACTTTGTCTTGAGCTGTATTCATAGGTATGCTAGGTGCATGTGGCAGGTCGGACACACCTAGTAAGACATTCAGGATATCTTTAATTAACTCCTCTGTAAGACATATCTCTAAACACCCAGGTCTCCTGGAAACCTTGTACCACCATTGATGTCTACACCTAGTGGGTGGGGGTAAGAGGAGGGGCCTACACAATAGGAACTGCCCCAGAGAAGCCAAAAGACAGATGATGATGACATACGAAACAAACAAGGCAGTCTCCTATGCCAGTGTTTTCCAACCCAAGGCTTGTCATTGAGCATTTGGGCACTGGGGTGGAAGCCAGACAGTACCGTCAGGAATTGACAGCCTCCACAACTGGATTCTGTGGGTGCTATATAAATGCCTCGGTTATGCTCTGTGCCTAATTGAGACAGGGCATTTGAAAAGCCCATATTGGGCCTCTCTCTGTCTCTCTTACTCTCTCTCTCTCTCTCTCTTTCTCTCTCCCTCATAAATAAAATAAAATAAAATGAATATGTTGTCAGGTCCTTCCTTTGTAAGTTAGCAGCTTATTTTCTTGAGATGGAGTTTCTCATTCAGAGCTGTCATGTGTGGAGGTCAGATGACAACTTATGGTGTTGGTTTTTCCCTTTCACCTTTTTTTTGTTGTTTATTTGTTTGTTTTTTTGAGGTTGGGTCTTGCTCTAACTCCTACCTTGGCCTCCCAAGTGCTGAGATTAAAGGTGTGTGCCACCATACCTGCAGCCCTCCCCACTTTTTTGAAAGAGGCTGGTCTCAAACTCTCCATGTAGCTGAGAATGACCTTGAACTTCTGATCCTCCTGCCTCCACCTTCTGTACACGGGGATTGCAGATGTATCCCGCCACACTTGGTTTATGCAGTGCTGGGATTAAACAAAGCCTTCCTACATGCTAGACAAACACTACCACATCCTCAGCCCAACAAACACACACATTCCTTTTCAAGTTCTACATATTTGACACATAGGTAAATTAGTGTCACTGGCCTTCTCTAGGGTCAAACTGCTCACCTGGGATGCATCTCTGTTCATCATGCCACCCTGTCCCTGTGACAACTAGATTCCAGCTATGCCACCATTGTTTCAGGTCTCTGAAACCTGCTAAGCCCAATGCTACCTTGAGGCAGCTAGTCTGCTGTCCCCTGCTCTAGAATGCCCTTCCCTGACCTCCATAGACAGCTTCCTCACAACGCTCAAATGAAATGTCTGCCCATAGGCGTCCTAGTCATCCAGCTTCAAGTGGCTACTCTCCTTCTCTTCTGTAAAATTGACTCTCTGAACTGCTTCCAAAAATGCTTGAATTGTGTACTATAAAAAATATATATATTGAGGTCCTGACCCCAAGTGCTTGTGAATATGACTTTATTTGGAAGAGGTGTCTTTGCAGATGTGGTCAACTTAAGATGAGGCCATCCTGGACTAGAAGGAGTCCATTCCAAATTCCTGGTATCCTTATAGGAAAAAAAGAGGCTTGATCAAGGGGACACAGGAAAGGAGAACACCATATCACAACAGAAACTAGAATGACTCATCTCCAAGCCAAAGGACACCAAAGTTTGCCTATCACCCTCCACAGCCAAGAGTGAGGACTGTATTATTTTGAGATAGGGTCTAATATAACCTAAGCTGGCCTGAAGCTCACCATGTAGTTGAGGATGAAATTGAACTTTTTAAAAATATTTTGTTTTATTGATTTATTTGACAGAGAAAGAGAGAGAGAGAGAAAGAGAGAATGGGTACACCAGGGCCTCCAGCCACTGCAAAAGAACTCCAGATGCATGCTCCACCTTGTGCATCTGGCTAAGGCAGGTCTTGGGGAATTGAACCTGGGTCCTTTGGCTTTGCAGGCAAATGCCTTCACTGCTAAGTCATCCCTCCAGCCCTGAAATTGGACTTCTTTTTTTTGGTTTTGTTTTCTTTTTTTGAGGTAGGGTCTTGCTCTAGCCCAGGCTGACATGGAATTCACTATGTAGTCTCAGGGTGGCCTCGAACTCACAGCGATCCTTCTACCTCTGCCTCCCAAGTGCTGGGATTAAAGGCGTGCACCAACACGGCCTGCTTGCCTCCACCTTTTGAGTGCTCAGATCACAGGTAGACACCACCGTGCAGGCGACTAAGCTGCATCCACAGTCCCAGTCGTGTGTCCCTCCTTAAGGAAATGAGTCCCATTGTGGAAATGGCTCATTCAGAATGCCAGGGCTCTGCTTCGATGGTGCTGGCAATGGAACCCAGGGCCTAGATAGAGGCAAGTGCTCACCCACTGAGCCAAACCCTCAGCCCACCTGGGAGTAAGCTTTGTTGTCCCCTGTGCTGTTGCTATGGCCTCCAAGCAACGTGAGGGTGACCCCCACGCCTGCTACCTGGAGGAAGAACGCAGCGTCCTGTTGCTCTGTATGTGTGTGTGTGTGTGTCAACACGTGTGCACACACGTGTGCATGTGGAGGTCAGACGACAACCTTGAGTGTCATTCCTCAGGCTCCACCGCCTTTTACTGAAACAGGGTCTCCATTGGCTTGGAGCTCAAGTGCATCCTGGATCCTGTACCGGCTGCCCATGGAGTCCCAGGGACCTTCCTGCCTCCGCCTCTCTGAAGCTGGGATTACACACAAGCACCAACCTGCCTGACTCTGCTTGCGTGGGTTCCGGGGACCTAACTCAGGTCCCCACGCTTGCCAGGCTGGCACCTCACCAGCGGAGCTGTCTTCCCAGCCCTCTTATCCCTCTCCAACGCTTTTGTTTTGGCTAATGGAAAAGTTGACAATCTTTTCACAGATTTATGTACTATTTGCCCTTTTCCTATGAGTCAGCTATTCATAAGCTTTGTCTACTTTTTCTACTGGCTTGTGTAGAAGACAGAGTAATGGCCCATCTCAATTGTCCATGTCCTGGAATGGTGACCATGTGACTTTACATGGCAAAGAGGAAGGAAGGGAGCAGATGGAATGAAAGTTACCAATCAAATGACCTTACGATGGCAATTAGATCATGGGTATTGGAGTGGGCCTGGGGACTTTCAAGCGTCCTTATAAATGGAGAGGGAAGGGCCAGGATGCAACTCAGTTGGCAGAGTACCTACCTAGCATGCACAGTGCCCTCAGTTCCATGCCCAGTGTAATCCCAGCCCTTGGGAGGTGGATACGAGAGGATCGGAAGTTACAAGCTATGGGGATTTTAGCTTCTCTAGCATTTAGCCATTGTTGGGCCGCCCAGCCCCATCATCTAACCTCATCTAATGGATTCCCTTTACAATCCATACACGTTCTGCTGGCTCTGCTCCTTTTGAGAACACTGCTCAGTTTAGAGCCCCAGAGTGCACACAGAACTGGAATGAATGTCCTGTGCCCCTAGAGTGTGAACTCTTTTCTGGGGAGAAGCCTGTGAGCACGTGCTGTGTGCAGACAGGGCACCACGACAGACTGAGGGCCAATGCCTCCCAAGTTCACCCTGGTGAAGCAACGAATGTATTGGGCCTCCGTTCCGAGCACAGGTGAAGGGTTAGCTACAGGAATGGGGGAAGCCCACAGCAGCCGCATGTCCACGTGGATGGCGTACTGCGCCTGGCTGCGTAGATGGAGCTCGCCATCCCCGATCTCCAGCCCTCCACATGCCCTTGCCCGGAGACCACGCAAACTCAGGTGTCATTGCATCTAGCTGGCACAGAGTCTCCAGAGATCTCAGGTGAGGGTCTGACAAGCCTCCCCAGACCCCTCCTTGTATGAGGAAACATCAACAGACCCAACTGAGGGTCTCTTGTGAGCAGCTCCTTTGATAGAGATGGTAATAGTTACTTTTCTCAGATGACAGCATCATATGACAATCCCTAAATCCATGACCTACATTTGAGCAAAACTTTGGGGGCAGGTATTTGGGTCTGCTCTGAACCCAACTACCCTTATTTATAGACAACAGTAATCTGGCTGCTGGTCTTGTTTTCTTATCCTTTGCCAGTTGAAAGCTGCACATGCCACAGGAGGGCCAGGCGCCTTGTGACCACGGACTGTCCGCTGCTGAAGATGGACCTCTGCTAACGTGTGCTGCAGTGGGTACAAAGCCCCTGGAGATTTGAGCCGCTCTGGGCTGGGGGTGCTCCAGGCTGCAGCTTCCACTGTCAGGAGCCAAGGAGGAGTGTAGTGGGTGGGAGGACAGAAGGATGTAAGGGGTCCTGCAGGAACCAGAGGATAGCTGACCAGGTCACGAGAGAGCCTGGTTGAAGAAGGTGAACCCTGACATCTGCCTGGAAGGCGTGTGAGCTCACCGGATGCTGGGTATCAAGTGAGGGCACAGCAAGAAAAGTGCATGGGGAGTCATTAGCATGCCTGGACACAGGACATTCAGGGCCAAACATCCCACATGCTTGCACAGGCCCCAGGGGCTGATGACCCCAAGATAAGAAAGAGAATCATGAACGGCGGAGATGGCCCGGAGGGCACAGGGCTTGCTGCGCAAGCGTGAGGACCTGAGCTATGAGCCCCAGCACCCATATAAAATGCCAGGTGCGGAAGCACACACCTGTAATCCCAGAGCTGGGGAGGGAGAGACGAGAAGTGCTTGGGTCTCACTGGGTTGCTAGTCTGGCTCAGTTAGTGAGCTCTAGGCTCAGTGAGAGACCCTGACTCAAAAATGAAGGTAGAGAGCAATTGAGGAAGACCCCTGACCTCAACCTCTGGCCTCCATGTGCACACCTACACACACAAGAGTATTCATGCACACATGACACCACACACACATATAAACACACACACAAAATGATAATCAGCCAGGCATGGTGGCTCACACCTTTAATCCCAGCACTTGGGAGGCAGAGGTAGGAGGATCGCCCTGAGTTGGAGGCCACTCTGAGACTACATAGTGAATTCCAGGTCAGCCTGAGCTAGAGTGAGACCCTACCTTGAAAAAACAAAACAAACAAACAAAAAAAAAAAAAAGATGATTATACCCAGTGTGCTTTTTGTGCAAGAAAACGTGCCATGTTCAGACCACCATGTGAGCTTTGCTCTATGGAACCCAGAGCACATCTAACCATCGTTTCTTCTCCTTCGTTTGGCCTGTCCACAGTATGAAAATAAATTTAGCCATTGATTTCAAAGGATGCTTAAAGCCCCTGACAAGGGAACTCTTTTGCCTGTCTTCTTTCTTTCTTTTCTGTTTCACACTGGCTACAGTATGCTGGGGACTGAACCAAAGGCTTTGCCCATCCCAAGTACACATTCTACCACTGAGCCCTACCCCAGCTGCTAAGGTTTTACTTGTTAATTTTTGCATATGAATGTATGTGATGTGCTCGAATGCATGCATGTATACCCGTATGGGTGTGGGCACATTTGTACACGTGCATGTGAAGGTCAAAGGTCAATGTATGGTGGCTTTCCTAAATGTTTCCACCTTATTTTTGTTGTTGTTGTTGTTTGTTTTGTTTTTCAAGGTAGGATTTCCCCTCTAACCCAGGCTGACCTGTAATTCACTATGTAGTCTCAGAATGGCCTCAAACTCACAATGATCCTCTACCTCTGCCTCCAGAGTGCTGGGGTTAAAGGTGGGCACCACCATGCCCTGCTTCCACTTTATTTATTTTTAATTTAAAAATACTTTTTATTTATTTGAGAAGAGAGATACACCTAGAAAGAGGCAGATATAGAGAAAGTGAGTATGGGCTTGCCAGAGCCCTCTTGCCACTGCAAATAACTCCAGATGCATGTACCATTTTGCACATCTGGCTTTATGTGGGTACTGAGGAATTAAACCCAGGCCATAAGGCTTTACAAGCAAACCTTTAACCACTGAGTCATCTCTCTAGCCCACTACTTTATTTTTTTATTTTTATTTATTTTAATTAATTAATTAATTTATTTATTTATTTATTTATTTATTTTTGGTTTTTCGAGGTAGGGTCTCACTCTAGCCCAGGCTGACCTGGAATTCATTATGTACTCTCAGGATGGCCTTGAACTCATGGCAATCCTCCTACCTCTGCCTCCAGCTTTATTCATTTATTTTTGAGATAAGGTCTCTCACTGAACCTGGAGCTGACTAATTAAGCTAGACAAGCTGGCCAGCAAGCCCCAGGGATTCTCTATTCTGTACCTCCACAGCGTTAGGATTGCAGATGCTCATTGTCATGGCCAGCTTTTATATGGCCGCAGGGGATCTGAACTCAAGGTCAGCATTTTGCACAGCAAGCACTTTAACAAATGAATCAGCTCCTCAGCTCCAGGCTTTTATTTTAAAGAAACATAGAAGCTGGGTGTGGTGGCGCAAGCCTTTAATCCCAGTACTCAGGAGGCAGAGGTAGGAGGATCGCCATGAGTTCAAGGCCACCCTGAGACTATATAGTGAATTCCAGGTCAGCCTGGGCTAGAGTAAGAGCCTACCTCAAAAAAACCAAAAAAATAAAAAATGAAAAGAAAGAAATATAGATGTTGGGACTGGCAAGATGGCTCAGTGGATAGCGGACTTGCCATACAGGCCTGAGTAGCTGGGTTTGAAATTTCAAGCCCCACGTAGAAGCTGAAAGCCATCCTGGGCTTCTGTAATCCCAGAACACTGAAGGTGGAGACAGGAGAATTTTCCAGAAGCTCACAGACCAGCCAGCCTGGTGATCTCAGCAAAGAAGAGACCTGCCTCCAGTAAGGAGGAAGTGGAAGACCAAGCCCAGGAAGTTGTCCATAGACCTCCTCGCCTGTTCCTGGTCATACCAGGCCATGATGCTCAGTTCTTTTTAGCTTTTTTATATTTATTTATCTCTACATCTCCAGACAGAAAAACACTGTCATTATTTCTGTTTCCTGATAGCTTCATTGCAGGCATTGCCTAGTGCATAAATCTTGACACCTGACAGGAACAACTTGGCGAGGAAAGTTCATTCGGCTCACGGCTGCGTTCCTTCACTGCACAGCACGGGCAGTCCCAGTAGAATGGCTCAGCCTGGTGGTGGGAATTTGCTTACGTGGTAGCTGACCAGGAAGCAGAGGGAACATGCTGGAACCAGAGGAAAGCAGCACTTTCAAAGACTCACTTCCAGTGACCTGATGCAGCGCCAGGCCCCTCCTGCTGAACTAGAGATCAAGCACTCAAAGCCCAAGACTGTGAGGGATGTTCCCGACTCAAACATCCAGTGACTTTCAACTTGGGGGAAGCAAAGATGTGAGTTTGGGTCTCCTCTGTACCTGTGGTCCCCATAGAGCACCCCTTTTCTCCTCAAGCTCCCAGCAGAGATTCATGGTAAAGTAACTATGGTACTGAGATGATTCTTCACTGAGTGATAAGCTGTATCAGTTTTTCCTTCCCTGACCATTCTTTTTTTCCCAAGAGTTAGTAATCATTTTGGGTTTTTTTTTTCATGTACTCCTCACTAATTCAATCTAAACTCTATCAGCTGTCTCCCTTTGTAATATTTTTTTTCTTTCCTATGTTATTTTGCAAATGTCACCCATATGAAAAAGTCCCTCCCAGATCCTCCCGACACATCAGGCTGGACTGACTTCTCCCTCTCTTCTCCATGATCCTAGAGAATTCCTCAGTGTCTCTCCTAGGCTGGCCCTTGTGTCTTAGTTATTCCATCGTTTTGGCGGAGTCAGCCCGCAAGTAGCTTTCAAAGAAAAGATGTTGGTGTTTGACAGGGAAAGTCTTGAGACCCTATGTGTGAAAGCTGCACTTCACTATTAATGCCTTTCGCCAACTACGGGGTTCTTGGCTGGTACCACAGCCTCCACGGTATAATGGCCCCAGTGAGCCCTGCCTTCTGGTATTCAGGCCCTTGTGTAATGTTCTCCCACACTGTTGGTCTGTGACTAATAGGATGTGGCAGAAGGGGTAGAATGTCACTTCCAAGTTTAGATTATAACAGACTGTCATGGGCTCTCTTGATCCTGTGGATTACTCCCTCTGGGGCAAACTGCGTCATGACCAGCCCTGTGGAGAGGGCTCTGTGGCTAGGACCTGACGCCGCCTGCCAACAACCACATGATCTGGTTTGGAAGCAAATTTTCCAGCCCCACCTGGGCACTTGGAGGACCGTGGTCCTGTCACACAGCTTGGCAGCCACCTCAAGCGAGACCCCGAGCCCTGACCCTCAGAAGCCATGAGATAATAAACACAGTGCTCTTTGAAGTGATCCAGTTTTGGAATAAGTCACTAAACAGCAATAGGAGCCCATGAACATACTTGGAAATCCTTTTCCTCCACAGTTCTCCTCTCAGGCCTTCTAGCATTTTCGAGGGCGGCTATTGAGAAACCCGAAGCAATTCTGCGTCCCGAATTTTTGCACATGACCCCTTCACCCCACCCCTGCCCCACTCCATTCCCAGAGGCCTCGACACCTCCACTGTCCCAAGGTGTGCTAACAGACACAATGCCTCACTGGGCCTCTGTACCACCCATTGTGCCGGGCCCCTGGGGGTCATTTCAGTCCGGGAAGTCATGCCTCTCGGCTCTGAGGAATTTCTGTGCATGAACTCATAAACAATCCTCTCCCCCCTCCACGCTCTTTGTCTCTTCCGGAAATTCTCTGCTAGTCTCATCTTGGGCCCTTTGCACTGACCAGTGCTTATGTTATTACACACTTTTCAATGTTCCATTTCTGTGGACTTTGCCTGATGTTTTTTTTTTTAAATAACTTCTGTATTGTTCAATATTTTAAACAAAGTATTTTTTTATTCTGTATTCTCTTTTTCTGATTTTTACTGAATGTTCCCTTTTATAGTATATCCTGCTCTTCTGGAAGCAGCACCTTCTCACTAAGCTAAAGATATGTATGCTACCAAGAGCTTGTCACCACACACACACACACACACACACACACACACACACACACACACATACACGCATGCACACACGCACACACACCATTTCCAACACTGGAATCAAACTCAAGATTTTGCACATGGTAGACAAGCCTTCTAGCACTGACCTGCATCCTTGGCCCACATTTCTTTCTTTCCTTGTTTCTTTCATTCTGTCTGTCTGTCTTTTTTCCTTCCTCCCTTTGCCTTCTTTCCCTTTCCTTTTAAGATAGATTTTCTCTGTAGCCAAGACTGGCCTGGAACTCATGATCCTCCCTCCTCGGCCCCCCAAGTGCTGGGATATAGGCATGCACCATCATGCCTGGTCCCCTTATTTCTCTCTTTAAACATTTTCTTCTCTCTCTTCTTTTGGATTATCTTCTTTTATTCTATTTGATCTGTTTCCTTCATATTATGATTATCCTCATATAGCTGGTAATCTTGGTTGCTCTGGTTTTATTTAAGAGTAGAACACAGGAAACCTGACTGGAAGCCCTCACCTTGAATGGATTGGGCTGGTTCCACAAGTTTCAAGTGAGGTGACATGAATGGGACACTCACACTTGCTCTGGCCGTCTCTAAGCTTAGCGACATAAAATTTGCTGTCAACCCAACTATACCACTCCTGGGCATGTGGCTAGAGGACTTTTAAGTTATTGTGCCACAGAGGTGACCGGCACATCCTTTGTCATCGCTGTCCTATTCACAAGAATAAGGGACTGGAGTCTGCCTAGATGCCTATCAATTGATGAAGATGTGATTTGTGCACACAATGGGATTTTATTCAGCCAGAAAGGAAAAAAACAAAATTAGGAAATTTGCAGGAAGATGGTTTTATATGGATCCTGGGAAATCAAACCCGGGCCCACCAGGGCCTCCAGCCACTACAAACAAACTCCAGACATGTGTGCCCCCTTGTGCACCTGGCTTGTATGGATCCTGGAGAATTGAACCGGGATCCTTTGGCTTTGTGGGCAAACACCTTAGCCACTAGGCCATCTCTCCAGCCCACGTACTAGAGTTTTATAAATACACAACAGCAGGCACAATGTTCTCTGGTAGCCTGTGCCCAGGTTTCCCTCTCTACAGCCTCTCCAGCACACTGGCTTTGCAGGAGTTGAATTTCTACTTGTCTGCTCAGGGTTCCCGAATCACATCTGGGGCGAAGGGGAGACTTCTTCGGAACTGGCATTGGAAGTCACTGCATTTCTTTGCTTAGAATCATAAAGGTCCACTCAGGCTCAAGGGAGGAGTAGACCCTTCCCATGCAGGGGGGGTTTATGCACCAACTCACCGCACTTGAATAGACCATATATTGGAAGTTATACTGTATTTGTTTCTCAGTGCTGCTGTAACAAGTAATTACAGGTTTGATGTGATGGCTAATCTCAGTTGTGAAATTGACAACTGGGATTTAGAATCACCATGGAAATAAATCTCTGGGCATGTCCGTGAGGGATTTTCTAGATTAGGTTAAAGAAGGTGTCCCTAAATGTGGGTGGCATGACTCACCTCACGTGCTGGGGTCCTACCCACACGGAGTGAAAAGGAGAAAGCCAGCTGAGCACTGGCATTCTCTCTGCATCCTGACTGGCTGCTTTGTATTCCCATCGCCCTGCCCTCCCCCCACAATGGACCGATCCCCTTAAACTATGGGCTGAAATAAACCTCTTTCCTTGTTGTCATAACAAGAAAAGTAACGAATGCATATAGCTCTTTAAAGATCCACAAGAGTGGGACTGGAAACATTTCTCAGGGGTTAAGGCCCTTGCCTGCAAAGCCTAACAACCCTGGTTTGATTCCCCAGTACCCACATAAAGCCAAATGCACAAACTGGTACAGGCATCTGGAATTCATTTGCAGTGGCTAGAGGCTCTGGCACACACACCCATTCTCTCTCTTTTTCAACACATCCTTGCAAGTAAATAAAATATCTTTATTAAGTCCACAAATGTATTATCTCAAAGCTCTGGTGGTCAGAAGTACAGAATGGGTTTCAGTGGGCCAAAATCAAGGTGTTTGGCAGAGCTACACTGTTCTGAAGGCTTCGAAGGAAGAATTGTGTCCTTGCCTCTTCCTGCTTCTATAAGTATCCTGTCTCCTTAGCTTATGACCCCTTCCCCTATGTTTAAGGTATATCCCTCTGGTCTGTGTTTCCATTGTCACACACCTCCGATCTCTGACTCTGACCCTCTTGCATTCCCCCCTGAGGGCTTGCGTGATCACACGAGACCCACCACTCTCTTTAGAACAGTCTTCCTTTGTGCCCCATAAGGTCCCTGTCATAGCTTGAATGTACTAAGTCCCCCACAGGCACATCTGAACACTTGGTCCTCATCCAGTGGTGCTGTTCAGTAAGGAGGTAAAACCTTTAGGAGCGGAGCCTGGCTGGCGGAAGAGAGATACAAGGCCTTGAGATCTTATAGGCCAGCCCCACTTCCTGTTCACGCTCAGGTTTTCTTGACAGCCTGTCTCCTTCTTCCAGCTCCATGCCTTCCCCTCCATGAAGGAATGTGTCCCCTCAAAGCTACAAGGCAGAAGAAGCCCTTTCCTTCTTTAAGGTAGGGCACAGCAATGAGGAAGTCGTGAACACAATCTAATCACAAGATCTGGAGACTAGGATGCGGACGTCTTGGGCAGGGGCATTGTTCAATCTACCACGCTTACGTACATGCGACAACTCATGCCCTCAGAAAAGCCAATAAGCCAGTGACTCATGGAGGGGCCGAGAGCTACTCCAGTGGTCCTGAGAGGCCGGCATCATTGTTCCTGGAGCGCTCACCTACCTCTGACTCACCCACCTGCAGATGCTGGTACAATGTCAGCTTAACCTTGGTGCTTGCAGAAAGAAGCTCAGCTCTAAGTCCCTTTCCCCTCTTCCACCTGCTGCTGTGTGCGTGTGGTGTGTATGCATGTGCCTGCATATGTCTGTATGTGTGTGGGCAGTGTGTGTGCACAGTTGTGTTCATGCGTGTGGAAGCCAAAGATCAAGGTCTGATGTCCTCCCCAGTCATTCTCCACTTTATTTATTTTTAATTTTTTTTGTTTATTTTTATTTATATATTTGAGAGCGACAGAGAGAGAGAAAGAAAGAGGCAAATAGATAGAGAGAGAATGGGCGCTCCAGGGCCTCTAGCCACTGAAAGCGAACTCCAGACACATGTGCCACCTTGTGCATGTGGCTTATGTGGATCCTGGGGAAATGAGCCTCAAACTGAGGTCCTTAAGCTTCACAGACAAGTGCTTAACCACTAAGCCATCTCTCCAGCCCTCCACTTTATTTTTTGAGACAGGGTCTCTCAGTGAACCTGGACCTCACTGGACTGGCTGCACTAGGTAGTCAGCAAGCTCCATGGATCCTCCTGGCTTTGCAACCCAAAGCCACAGGCACTGGCGATCCAAACTCAGGTCCTCCTGCTTGTGCAGCCAGCACTGTGCTGACTGAGCCATCTCCCCAGCTCCCTGGATGGCTGTTGCTGCCAGAATGCTCAGCAAGCACAGCTCTGAGTTCTCTCCGGAGCCATGCTAAACCCAGAGGTGCTGTTTGGCACTGTGGGAGGTTCTGTTCACATGGACAGTGACTACCTGGGGACGATATGCCCTCTCTGGCTTCAGTTCCCTTGCCCTGTGCCTGGGAAGGCACACATAAGAGGGAAGGGAATGAGTGCCCAAAGATAAGTGTCCCTTGAGAAGACCTGAGAAACCAGCATCAGTGAGGAGAGCTCAGCACACAAATAATTGACAAACCCAGTGTCATGAAACTTTTTCAGGTCCACCAATTCGTCTAGACTGGCTGGCCAGTGAGGGATGGAGTATCTAAAGTAGGTGAAAAGGGCTAGGGAGATGACTCAGTGGTTAAGGGTACTTGCTTGCAAAGCCTATTGGCCTGGGTTCAATTCCCCAGTACCCATGTAAAGCCAGATGCACAAAGTGACACATGCATCTGGAGTTTGTTTACAGTGACAAGATGCCCTAGTGGACCCATTCATGCACGCTCTCCCTCTCCCCTGTGAATAAATAAATAAATAAAAATAAGTCATTTTCAGGCTGGAAGGATGGCTTAGCGGTTAGGGCATTTGCCTGCAAAGCCAAAGGACCCAGGTTCGATTCCCCAGGACCCACGTTAGCCAGATGCACAAGGGGGCTCATGTGTCTAGAATTCGTTTGCAGTGGTTGGAGGCCCTGGCATGCCCATTCTCTCCTCCTCTCTCCCTCTTTCTCTGTCAACTAAATAAATAAAAATAAATAAATATTTTTCAAAAATAAGTCATTTTCTAGTGTATGTCTCAAAGACTATAAATTTCTTTCTATTGCTTTGGCTGTATATATCAAGTTGGATATGGTATTCTAATTTTCATTCACTCCAATATTTTTGAATTTTCTGAGTGATTTTTAATCATTTTTATTGACAATTTCCATAAATATAAACAATATGCCATGATCATAATCCGCTTTCTCCCTCTTTAGTTCCCCCTCCATTGAGTGAGTCCCTTCTTCTTTCCAACTGGTTTTTCTTCTATTTTGACATCATCAGTTTTTCCTCCTATTACGCCAATCTTGTGTAGGTAGCATGGTCACTGTGAGGCCATGAGTATCAAGGCTACTTTGTGTCTGTAAGGCAGTATTACAAATCATTCCTCTTTGGATCCTACGTTCTTTTTTATTTGTTTGTTTGGTTGGTTTTTTCAAGGTAGGGTCTCACTCTGGCTCAGGCTGACCTGGAATTCACTATGTAGTCTCAGGGTGGCCTCGAACTCATGGCAATCCTCCTACCTCTGCCTCTTGAGTGCTGGGATTAAAGGCGTGCGCCACCATGCCCGGCTTTGGATGCTACATTCTTTGTACCACTTCTGCAATGGTTCCTGAGCCTTGGAGGGTGTGATAGAGTTGTCTCACTTAGTGCTGAACACTCCACTGTCACTTCTAAACACTTTGGTGAGTTTTGAGTCACCCAATGGTCACCACCACCTGAAAAAAGAAGCTTCTTTAGCCAAAAGTGACAGTAGCATTAATATATGGACAAAACATAAGTAGAAGAAGGCAGTTTGGTGGGTATAATATATCCATTTAGTCAGGCAACAATAGTAATTTCCCCCCTAGAGTATATGACCTCTTAGCCACAGGCTTTTGATTAGGCTTTCATTACCAGACAGGAATTCCCTCTAGTGGAGCAGGCCTCAAGTTCAGTCAGCAATCAGTTGGTTTCTCCCATAACAGACATGCCATTCTAGCACCAGTTTATATGTTGGGTCTAGCTGACCAGCCATAGAGATTGCAGGGTCCACTGCTGGTTAAGCTCCTTGATGACTTCTCACCCAGCAGGCTGGGTAACTCTTCCAATAGTGAGAGCTAGTCAACAGGGAGTAACTTCCAGCTCAACTCCAGCTTGATTTCTCAGTGACCTGCAGTCCAAGCATGCGGAGTCTTAGTAGGGTCTTACCATCTAGTTCTGGTGGGAAACCAAGATCCTTGGTAGTAGCATGTAGTGTTGGAGGGCATCAGGGGCCTGGCTGGCCCATAACTTGCTGGAAGGTACCCTACACCTGGCTCTCAAATTCTGTGTGATTTCTTTGGCCCATGAGTTAGAAGAGGTTAGCTTAATGTCCAAACTTGAGGTCTCTAGTAATACTTTGATTGTTCATTTCTGGTTTTAATTCCACTGTATTCAGAGATGATCTCTACCATGAGTCCATCACTTCTAATTCATTAATACTTGCTTTGAGGCCCATCACATGTGCTGGGATGGTCAGCCTGTACTTGAAAAGAACATATATCTTCCAGCCTCTGGATGTAGCCCTTTATAATGTCTATTAAACCAGGTTGATTGATTCTATTGCTCACATTTTATGCACTTCTTTAACTTTTTAAATCTGATTTTTCTATGAGCTGCTGAAAGGTATTTATTGAACACTCTCGCCACAATTACAGATTTGCCTGTGTCTCACTTCTTTTTTTTGTTTGTTTGTTTATTTATTTATTTGAGAGCAGCAGACAGAGAGAGAAAGAGGGAGACAGACAGACAGAGAGAGAGAGAATGGGCACTCCAGGGCCTCCAGCCACTGCAAGCGAACTCCATATGCATGCATCCCCTTGTGCATCTGGCTAACATGGGTCCTGGGGAGTTGAGCCTAGAACCAGGGTCCTTAGGCTTCACAGGCAAGCGCTTAACTGCTAAGCTATCTCTCCAGCCTCCATGTCTCACTTCTGTTTCATTTCCTGCCTAGTGGACTGTGAAACTGTGTTACTGGGGGCATGCAGGTTAATGATGTGGCCTTCTTGATGAGCCAAACTTTTCTCATTGAGAGAAATATCCCTCATCTATGGTGGTAACTGCTGGCTTTCGGGCCCACTTAGTCTGATGCTAATTGAGCCAGACCTTTCACGAGGCTAGTGTCTTAATGGCAGAATGTCTGCCATTTTGGTTTTTACTCTCTACATTCATAGTCTATATTTAAAGTGTGTTTCACACCCTGACACTACATAGTGAATTCCAGGTCAGCCTTGGCCAGAGTGAGACCTTACCTCAAAAAACCAAAATAAACAAATAAATAAAGTGTGTTTCATAAATTGCGCATGATTTTTCCCCTTTAATGTATATTGCATGATGTCTTTCCTTCTGCCTACATGATGCCATCTTGGGATAAAGATTGCATGGGACAGTAATGCACATGCTTAGAGTGGCTTCTTCCACCTAATGTAAAAAAAACCCTCACACACATCACCATAAATTTGTTTCCTTGGTAATCTTAAATCCTGTCAAATTGAAAATCAGAGATTAATCATCATGCCAGCCCTACTTTTACATTGCTGTGACAATAACCTGACTGAAACAACTTGGAAGAGAGAGAGAAGAAAAATGAATGGGCACACCAGGGCTTTAGCCACTGCAATTGAACGCCAGATGCTTGCGCCACCTAATGGGCATGTGCGACCTTGCACTTGCCTCACCTTTGTACATCTGTCTTATGTGGGATCTGGAAGGTCGAACATGGGTCCTTAGGCTTCACAGGTAACAAGCGCCTTAAACACTAAGCCATCTATCTCTCCAGCCCTTTGTTATGACACACTTTTTAAAGATTTCCCATTCTAGGTACATTTTGCCTCTCTCCCAAGGGATTCAATGCTCCATGGAAAGTCTGGCAAGGAATTGAGGTTCCATGACTCTCTCATCTGTCAGTCTAGCTCACAGGGCAACCAAAAGCTTAGCTGGCACCTCTTCCCCCAGGAATTGTTTCCACCTACAGCACACCTCCTCTTGGCCAGCCAATGACCTCCTGGAAGAAAAGGACCTGAAAGGGACTTTTCTAGCTTTGAAACTTTAACTGCTTTTTGTCCACATTTCTTCCACAACTGCTCACTGTCTTTAAAATCTGTTTTAAGTCAGGTATGGTGGTACATAACTTTAATCCCAGCACTCATGAGGTTGATACAGGAGGATCACCATGAGTTCAAGGCCAGCCTGGTGCTACAGAGTGACTTCCAGGTCAGCCTAGGCTAGAATGAGAATCTACCTGAAGAAAAGAAAAGAAATAAAATCAAATTTGTCCTTAATGGCTGGGGAGGTGGCTTAATTGGTAAGGAACTGTATTCAATCACCAATTAAAAACCACCCACATTAAAAAACTAACATTGCTGTGCACACCTGTAACTCTACTGAGGGAATGGAGGTAGAGAGGATTTCAGGGCTTCCTAGTCAACTAATCTGATTTGAAAACAGCACAAGGGCCAGGGCCAGGCATGGTGGCACATGCCTTTAATCCCAGCAGAGGTAGGAAGATCATCATGAGTTCGGAGGCCACCCTGAGGCTACATAGTGAATTCCAGGTCAGCCTGGGCTAGAATGATACCCTACCTTGAAAAACCAAAAGAGAAAAAGAAAAACAGCACAAGGAACAAGTTTAGTGAGAGACTCTACCTCAAGGAAATAAGGTGGATGGTTAATAGAAAAGAACACTTGGCACCTCCTCTGACTTCCCAACACATGGGCATAGGGTGTACTGCACACTCACATAAATGCACGCATGAACACACAGACCCCAAAAATAAAATAATGAACTAATGTTTAAGTCACTTACGCAAGTAACTGGTCCTAGATGACACAGCGAAACAAAAGTGTCATTGCTGATGACTACATTCTACCCCAAAGTGAAACCTGTCTGACTACTTCACCCATGCTGCCATCTATCATGGGACCATCCTACGGAGCAAGCAGAGAAACGTGTGACTACACCAACAACAGGGCAATGTGGCAGATCGCTTAGCTAGGTGAGTAACTCCAGAGGAATTCCCCAATATTGTTTCCTTCTTTACTCATGCTATTGAATCAATGTCTCTCTCCCACATAGGAATATTTGAATCATAAGATTCTCATGGACCAAGCCAGGTGTGGTGGCGCACACTTTTAATCCCAGTCCTTGGGAGGCAGAGGTAAGAGAATAGCCATGAGTTCAAGGCCACCTGAGACTACATAGTGAATTCCAGGTATGCCTGGGTTAGAGTGAGACCCTATCTCAAAAACAAACAAACAAACAAAAAATAACCAGAAAAATTTTCAGTGCCAGGGATGAGTTACCTTCCAGTGAGTTGTTGGCCAGGGAAGTCCCTGATGCTCCCAAAACATTACAGGCCATGGTTTCCCACTAGGAATAGATAGTAAGACCCTATTGCTGAAGACTCCACATGCTTAGGCTACAAGATCACAGAGAAATCTTGCTGGGGCTAAACTAAAATCTCCTCCATGTAGACCAGATGACAGAAAGCTAGAAAAAGCTATGCTACATGCAGCTCCATGGGGAGAGAAATCATCAGTGGTGATAAACAACAGTGGACACTATAAGCCTTAAGTTTGGCCAGCCAGGCCAAATGAGAAACAGGTGCAATAATGGCATTTCTGTCATGGGGGAAACTAACTGCTCTCTAATTGGACTATAGGTCCACTCAACAGGAGGGAAATCATGAGCCCTCGTGGTGTTAACAACTGCTGGTGTCTGGCTAAATGCACATACTATGCTCACCAAACCGCTCAGTAAGCATTTTTCTTAATGTTCATACCCACATATTAGTGCTACTCTCACTTTTGGTTAGAAAAGCTTCTCTTTTCAGATGGCAATGACCTCTGCAATGACTCAAAAGGCACCATAGTGCTGAGAAGTGATAGAGGAGTGCTCAGCACTGAAGCATCTGTATGACACCTTCCAAGGCTCAGGGTCCATTGCAGAACAGGTGGAAAGAAGAATGTAAAGGACAAAGGAGGGATAGGACTCCTTACAGTGCGCTCTTCCAGACACAAAATGGCCTGGATATCCATAACCTTGCAGCGCCTGGCACTACCTACCCAAAACAAGTACAGTAGGAGGAAAAGATGATGACATCAAAATAAAAGAGAGACTGATTGATAAGGGGAGGGGATATGATGGAGAGTGGAGCTATGAAGGAGAAAGTGGGGGAGGGAATTATGGTTTATTGTCTGTAAGTATGGGAGTTGTCAATACTGAAAATAAACAAATAAATAAAATTTCAATAGAAAGACAAGAGAAAAGAAAGGTAAGTTTAGCATAGTGCCCCATTGTCATTGTTCATGTCTTTCTTCTTTATTTTGTTTTGTTGCTGCTGCTGCTGCTACTGTTGTTGTTTGAGGCAGAGTCTTGAGCCCAGGCTAGCCTTGAACTCCTGAGGTCCTCCTACCTCAAACTCCCAAGGGAAGGAATTAAAGGTATGAGTCAGCGTGCCTGGCTCATGTCTTTCTTTTTAACACATGTGTATGTGCACGTTTGCATGTGTGTTGGTGTATGTGCATGCATGTATGTGTAGAGGCTCAGGTGTCATTCCTCAGGGACACCACCCTCCTTTTTGCCTCTCACTAGCCTGGAGCTCACCAACTCGGCTAGAACTGACTGGCCAGAGACACCACAAGGGTCCTCCTGCCTCTGCCTCCCCAGCACTGGGATTGCAGGCATACACTGCATAGTTAATGGGTACTGGGCGTTGAACTCTTGTTCTCATGTTCCTTTACCAACTAAGCTATCTCCCCAGCCCGTTTCATGTCTTTCTGCCTCCATTGAATCGTCGCACTGACTGAGGAGCCCCAGCGGCCGCAGAATGACTCCTGGCTCTTACGCCCCTGCGTTACCTTAAGGATGCTACTGTACCTCTAGTTTTGGTTGGCTCTTCCTTGACATAAAGAAAGCAGCATTTACCTCCTCGTGCCACTGAGAGAACTAGGTGAGGTCCTCAGCGTCCTGAGTGCGGGCCACAGTCATAGGCCCCTTGTCTTCCCTGGCCTGCACCCTCGGCACCTCTGAGGTGTGACGACACTGTGGAGCTCTTTTGATTCTCTGACGGTTTCCCCACAGAGATGGAGGGGCATTAAGCAGGAAGAATATGAGTGTTGTGATGGTTAATCTATGCTGATCAATTGACAGCATTTAGAATCACCATGGAAACAGATCTCTGGGAATGTCTATAAGGGATTTTCTAGATCAGGCTGAGGTGGAGCCATTCGCCCTAACTGTGAGAGGGACCCTTTCACAGACCCTGCACTGAATAAGGAGGAGAAACACTGAGTGGTGGCGTTCATAGCTCTGTTTCCTGAATGTGAACTGAACGTGACCGACTGCTTCATGCTCCTGGGTCCAACCGCCGCCTCGCCGAGATGGACTGTGACCTTGAACTGTCAACTGAAATCAACCCTTCCTTCCTTATGGTGCTTCTGGTCAGATATTTGGTCACAGATTTGCCACAGTCAGTGGTGACTGTCTTACTGTCTGAGTCACCAGGGGACTAACTGTTGTCATGTCAAAGACCACCCTGGTTAATTTTTGTTCCTAGGGACATCATAAATTCAACTATTCTGGGCATGGTGACATGCCTATAATCCTAGCATCAGGGAAGTGGAAACAGGGAGATCCCTGGGATTTACTTACTAGCTAGTCTAGTTTGAATTGGTGAGCTCCAGGTTCAGCAAGAAACTGTCTCAAAAATAAGGTGGAGAGCCAGGTGTGGTGGCGCACGCCTTTAATCCCAGCACTCAGGAGGCAAAGGTAGGAGGATCACAGTGAGTTTGAGGCCACCCTGAGACTACAGAGTGAATTCCAGGTTAGCCTGAGCTAGAGTGAGACCCTACCTTGAAAAATTAAAAAATAAAAATAAGTTGAAGAGCCTGGTGCACACCTTTAATCCCAGTACTCAGGAAGCAGAGGTAGGAGGATTCGCTGAGAGTTTGAGGGCAGCCTGGGACTACATAGTGAATTCCAGGTCAGCCTGGGCTACAGCAAGATGCTACCTTGAAAAAAATAGAGATCAACTCAGGAAGATACCAACACCATAGCCTGCCTACCACATTCATGCACACACATGTGCGTATCCACAGGCACATATCTCAGAAGGATGATATCGCGGATCTGGTGGCACCTTGAACTGTCAGCATCACATTTGTGATATCCACAAGCATTAGTTGAGTGTCTGTGATATGCTGAGGAATGCATCAGTGCACAAGTGCCCACTCCAGCCAGGGAGCCCATACTCTACCTGGAGAGGAGGCCATAAGCAAATGGATTAATAAAGACACATAAAGCCAGATGCACAAAGTGGCACATGTGTCTGGAATTCTTTTACAGAAGCAAGAGGCCCTGGTGAGTCTCTTACTCTATCATCATCTATCTGCCTTGTTCTGCTCTGTCTGAGGTAAATAAAAATATAAAAAAATATTGAAAAAGAAACTGTCAGCTGAAATAAACTCTTTCCTTCCTCAAGCTGCTTTCTTGTCAGGTGTTCGGTCACAGTAATGAGAAAGCCACTACCAGCAGCTGGCCTTTCACAAGACTGGAGAAAAGTACAGCATCTGAAATATACTGGGAGGTTAGCGAGTTTCAGCAGTCATCCCAGGAAATTAGAAGTCTCCTTCTAGCACGTTCTACACAGGAAACTAGGACCAGCCCTGCCTCTCCCGCCCCGCTCTCCCTTCATCTGCCTCTGCCTCTTGGATTTGCTGAAGGAGCAGTTGTCAGAAACAGGAGGCGGGCTGCGGATGATCTCAGCGGGGACAGGAAAGCAGGCTTTCATGCTGGAACACTGAGCTGCAGTCGAGTGTCTTTGGAAGTGTGGCTCACTGTGTGAGACAGAGGGACTCATGTCGTTCTCCTGGAGGAGTTGTGCCATTCTAACCTCTGTCCTTTATCCTCTATAAAATTATCTTCAGACCTGGCATAGTGGCTCATGCTTGTAAAAGCTGAGGCAGGAAGTCTGAGGCTAGCCAGCCTGGGCTACATAAAGACCCTGTCTCAGAAAACCAACATAATAATAGTGATAATAATAATAATAAATAAGTATGCAAGTAAAAGAAAAGCTAATAAAAGAAAGCAGTAGGGAGGTCACTCATTGGTTACATGTTTGCCTCACAAGCATGAGGACCTGTGTTTTATCCCCAGCACCCATATAAAAATGCCAGGCATGATGATGCACACCTCTAATACCACCATGAAGAGACAGAAACAGGTGGGTCCCTGAAGTTCACTGGCCAGCCAGTCCAATCTAATTTGTCAGCTCCAGGCCAGATGGAGACTCAAAAATAAAAAGTGAACAACATGCCTGAAGAATGATATCTAAGGGCTTCCTCTGGCCTACACACACATGTGTACACATGCATGTGCCTGGACACATACACGTATACACAGAAACTTGTATTACATTTTTTTGAAAAAAATATATTTAGATATATAGCAAGTGGTAGGCTTCCTTTTGTCCCCTCTGCCAACCTGATTCTGGGGCTTGGAAAGATCTTTGTGAGCAAAGACCCCAAATCCAGCTTCTGACAGTGGCTGCAGGGTAGTGAATAGTCCCTTCCTCCTCCCAGGGCTGAGGTAACCATGCTCCAAGGAGAGTCCTCCATGAGCTTAGCCTGTTGGAATTCATTTGCTTGTATCATCCTCTTCACTTAGACATGACTCTTCTCACAACCAGCTTTCAACTAGTAAAATGCCATGGACCCCACACTTGATACAGCTGTCACAGAAAACCTTCCAACTTCTGCCAGGGTTTCTTGGATTATGAACTTTGGAGGAAGCTGAGCTCAACGTAAGAAGTCTAATTACCATAAGTCTGCCATGCTGTAAGGAAGACCATATGACAAGGACACATAAAGAAAGAACTTTTCCCTTCTTGATCCCCAGACCTCTGAGTCACCCCAACTGGATTACAGAAACATGTGTGAGGAATCCTCTTGGCCAAACCCTAGGACTCCAGTGCCAACCAGCATCCCACTGCAACCACATGGGAGCTACCAAGAGAAAACCACCCAGCCGAGCCCAGTCAACCATGAACAGTGTTGAATGGTTATTGTAAGCTGCTGAGTGTGGGGTGTCATAGCCAGAGAAACCCAGAATGGAGAACCTGGTTTAAAGAGTGGCAAGAGGCTTTCAAGTTCACAGCCAGTGGTCAATGGTCATGACCAAGTTTTTAACCTCTCAGTAAAAGACCTTTTTGGCCCATTGGCAATCATCCTTACAACTCTGACATGTAAAAGAAACGAAAGCTAAGGGGCCTCCTTTTTGAACAGGTGAGAGGCTTAACCAGACCTCCTGCTGCAAGCCCTACAACTGCCCCTGGTAAGTAAGCAAGCCTCCCACCCCATTCCTCAGGACTACAAAATCACAACACGTTTCATTCAAATTCCTCTGGCTTCAAGGGGCTGTGCTCAAAGCAACTCTGATGGTTGGACACTGTGAAGACTCTCATTTTTGCATGTATGTGAAGTCTGTGCATGTGGGTATGCATGTTCTTATGCATGTGGGCACATGTGTGTGCAAGTATGTGTGCATGTGGAGGCCAGAGGTTGATGTCTAGTGTCTTCCTTAGTCACTCTGTGCCTCATTTGTGTGTGGGGGGTTCACTCATGCCCTGGCACCTGTGTGGAAGTCAGAGGACAACGTCAGAGTGTTGGTCCTTCCTTTCCACTTTGTTTGAAACAGGGTCTCTCTCCCTACTGTGATGCCAGGCTAGCTGGCCTGCAAGCTTCCAGGAATTTTCTGGCCCTGACTCCCAAGTTGCCTGTAGAGATGCAGGGATTACAGGCACATACACTATTGTATATTGATTTACAAAAAAAGAACATAATTATTTAGCTGGGTGTGGTGATGCAGTCCTTTAATCCCAGCACTTGAGAGGCTGAGGAAGGATCATTGTGAGTTCAAGGCCAGCTGTTTGCAAGGGTGGGGGGTGTTGGGAATGGGTGGGCCATGGCATCTTGCCACTGCAGGTGAATTCCAGAGGCGCACACCACTTTATGCATTTGGCCTTATGTGGGAACTGGGGACTTGAACCCAAGCTATTAGGCTTTGCAAGCAAGCCATTTCTCCAGCCCTAATTCTTTTTTTTCATATGGGTTTTGGGAATTCAGACTCAGACCATCAGGCTTGTGCAGTAAGTATTCAACCACTGAGCCATCTCTCTAGACACCTGCCTTATTTTTTGAAACAAGGGCTTGTTTTGAACCTGGAGCACACCAGTTGGGCTAGACTAGTTAGCCACCAAAGGCCTGGGGATCCTCCTGTCTCCACCTCTCCAACGCTGGGATTACAGATATGCACCACTCTGCCTAGCTTTCATGTGAGTTCTAGGGATCTGAATTCAGGTCCTTATGTTTGCTCCACAAGCACTTGGGTACACTGAGCCACCTCCCATTCCCACACGCCTTCCTTTTTGCAGCATGGAACACGTGCTGTAGGCCCCAGCACCCACATCTCCATCCCTTCTCACTAAAGGACACCAAGGGTCACAGCTTAGCAAGCTATCTTGAGAAGCTACATCTTTTCCTCTGAGAGTCGCTGTTCTCAAGTGCAGTTGCCGTCATCTCTGCTCGTGGCCCAGCACAAGCTAGAGAACGGGGCAAGCATCTTGAAGCATTATTGTCCAAGTGGAGAAATGAGGAGGCACAGTGAGCTTCAACTCTCAACAAAACCAGAGCAGAGATTTCTGCTGCCCCAGCCAAGGCTGTATTCCCAGCAGCACCCTTCACTGGGTGCATTATGTGCTGGCCCCAGATCACTGGGGAGAGCATACCTCCTTCCAAAGCCAAGCCACACTGAACCCCACTTCTTCAGCGTCCACTGGGTAGCGCGACCCCCCACCTCAGTTATCCAGGTGATGCTGGGGACTGAGCTCCAGGGGCGAGGCTCATCCGCAAGCCGCAGCTCTCCCACCTGCAGACACTGTGTAGATAGATCGTGTTTCCTGTTCATCCTTATCTCCAAACCCACTGCCCGCCACCGCCCCCCGGCTCTGCTTAGACACTATGCTAGCCCTTTCCAGAGGGAGAGAGCAAGGACTTGCATAACAAGCACTTCACTCCTCTCCAAAGCCAAGGTTTGTTCTGATGGCTTTGACTTTCAACCTCCCCACGTCTCCTTGAGAAGATGAACTGCGCTTTTGTACCACAGGACACGCCAGGAATAGCTCCCATCGAGGGCTTGCGGGCGGGTAAGGAACTAAGGAATGGCCTCGCGGTCAGCCCCAAGAGCTCCAAGGTACCATTAAGATGATGGGCGCCTTTTTCCATGGATCCTGCGCAAGCAGTTGGCTTCATTATTCATCTCTTCCACAGGGAGGTCACGATGCGAGATCAGCTGTCCTGGGCTCCTCTGGCTGACATACATCTCAGGAGACCACATTCACATCCCTTGGGAGCAGAGGATGCCAGGGAAAGATTTCAAGTATGCTCCTTCTTGGGAGCAGCCCTGAGTGCTCAGCACAACCCTGCCTGACAACCAAGCTACAGCAAGACGGACACAGCCCCTCCCCAACACCGTGACATGTTCCGGCATCTTCCCCCCACCTCCACCTCTCCTTCAGAATTGGCAGGTTCTCCCAACAGTCTGCAACTTCCTGTCAAGGAAAAACATCTTTGGGACTTTATTTTTGTCAAAGCCAGATTTCCAGCTGGTGTAAAGTGTGAATGTAGCATACAAACAATCCCAAAAGCCACCAACTGAGCAAGTTAGTCATTCTGATAACCAAACACCAGGCCAGGCAAGGAGGCTTGGAAGGGAGGTTTGACCGTGTCCCTTGTCCTGGGAACTGAGCTCCTTGCTCTCAGTAGGGAACTGGCAAAGAAAAGATGAGAAGTGAGGACTGCTTGGTTCCACAGCCCACAGCACTGCTCCAATGGAACCCTTTCCCGTGATTCATAGGGGCCGTTTACTATGGCATAAGAACGGGCTTGGGCCTGCGCCAAATAACAGCTGGTAGCCTCTCTGCCACCCAGCTCGTATCCCCAACTGGCTTCCAGGTTGAAGGCTAAGTCCAAACAGAGGTGAGGGGACATAGGCAGTATCCAGATCTGCCCTCCGTGTCCCAACGGTGCCCTCACAGGTTCTCGGTGATCGCCAGAGTAAGCCAATGGATGAGTATTGCCTCACCTACCTGACACAGGGTGAAATGGAGACCCCACAGGTCACAGGACCCTAGAGATTTATAGATTCTATGGCCTGATGGGAAACTTTCTGTCTCTGGCTATTGGCAATTCCTTTGCCTGCAAAGAGCCTGACTTGGCCTGGCCTGACCTAAGAGGGGCCTGACTGCCTTAACTTCCACTGAGTATCACCCCAGGGGCATTGACAAAACAGGACTGTGACATGCCTACCTCATTCCTCAATCCCTGTTAAGAGCTGATGCAGGACTGGAGAGATAACTCAGTGGTTAAAGCTGTTTGTTCGCAAAACCTGATGGCCTGGGTTCAGTTTCCCAATACCCACATAAAGCCAGATGCACAAAGTAGCACATGCATCTGGAGTTTGTTTGCAGTGGCTGAAGGGCCTGGTGTGCCCATTCTCTCTCCCTCTTTCCCTCTCCTTACAAATAAATAAATATGTTTTTTAAAAAAAATAAAATAAAAGAGCAGAGGGCTGTGGAGATAGCTTAGTAGTTAAGGTACTTGCCTACAAAATCTAAGGACCGAGGTTCAATTCCCCAGAACCCATGTAAACAAGACACACATGGTGGCACATGCATTTGGAGTTCATTCGCAATATCTAGAAGCTCTGGTGCACCAGTTCTTCTCTTCCTCACCCTCTCTCTCTCTTTCTCCCTCTCATAAATAAATAGAAATAATTATTTTTTGGGTTTTTCGAGGTAGGGTCTCATTCTAGCCCAGGCTGACCTGGAGTTCACTATGTTGTCTCAAGATGACCTCAAACTCATGGCGATCCTCCTACCTCTGCTTCCCGAGTGCTGGGATTAAAGGCATGAGCCACCATGCCTGGCTAATAAAAAAATATTTTATTTCCGCTAGGCATGGCGGCACACGCCTTTAGTCCCAGCACTTGGGAGGCAGAGGCAGGAGGATCGCCATGAGCTGGAGGCCACCCTGAGTCTACATAGGTCAGCCTGGGTCAGAGTGAGACCCTGCCTCTAAAAAACAAAACAACAAAAAAAAAAAAAATTGGCTCTGGGAAAATGGCTCAGCCTGCCACACAAGCATGAGGACCTGAGTCTGGCTCTCAGAACCACATCATAGCAGCACACGCCTGTAATCTCAGCACTGGGGGCGGGGGGGGGCAGAGACAGAAGGATTCATGGGGATCTCTGCATAGTCTAGAAGAATCAGTGAGCTCCACGTTAGACGTGAGGCCCTGTCTGAAAAACTAAAATGCAGAGCTATTGAGGAAGGCACCAACACCTGCCTCTGGCCTCCATATGCAGGCCCCTGTACACACAATGCACCTACACATATATGAACATGTTCACATACATACACATACCCCACAGAAGATGATTCAGCACCCTCTCCTTACTCAGAGGTGGGTTTGGCCACTGTGCTTGAAATGTTCTTTGATGGACTGGAGAGATGGCTTAGGGGTTAAAGCGCTTGCCTGTGAAGCCTAGGGACTCATGTTCAACTCTCCAAGTTCCACATAAGCCAGACACAGTGACACAAGTGCACAGTGTCACACATGCGCACAATGGGGTACCCACATCTGGAGTTCGAGGGCAGTGGCTGGGGCCCTGGCATGCCCATTCTCTGCCGCACCCCCTCTCTCTTTTGCATTAAAAAAAAGGCCAGTGTGTTGGGCTTGCCTCAAAAAAAAAAAAAATGTTCCTTCATCCCTTTTGGAATGTTAAACCTTCTCCCTTGAAATATTTTAATTATCCTTCCTTGCCCTATCGACCAGCTTTTTAAGGTCTGTCTATGTAAACACAGCTAAGATAAATTTCAGCCGCGCTCCCATCTGATTTCTTTGGAGCCCGAAATGCCGAGGGGCCTATGTGAATGGGCTTTGGGTGTCCTTTGGGCGGTGAAGGGAGCAATACATTACCTATGACCTTTCTGGGAGGAACGCAGTGGGCACACTCGTTCCCTGGGGACAGTCTACTGTACTAGGACAATGTTTCCTTTTTCTTCTTTTCCTTTTTTTTCTTTGGGTGTCTGTAGCGTGTGTGTGTGTGTGTGTGTGTGTGTGTGTGTGTGTGTGTGTGTCGTATACACTCATGTATGCAGGTGCACATGCCTCCCACGCACACGTGAGGAGGGCATTAGGTCTTGCTTCTGTCACTCTTCCCAAGCATGACGCTCACTGGGCTGTTCGCTGGTTTGTTTGCTTGCTTTTCTGGTTGAACTGGCCGACCAGCAAACCCCAGCGACTCTCCTGCCTCTGCTCTCCTTAGCACTGCAGTGACAGGCCAGCGTGACCCTCCCTGGACTTTCACGTGAGTGCTTAGGCCCCAAGCTCTGCCTCACCTACTGAGTCATCTCCCCAGCCTCACTCTCGCGCCACCCGCCCCAAACCTGGCTCTCTGCGTCTTCTGCCCAGGCTTCAGAAGTCTCTCTCTGGCCAGCCTCTGGCCTGTTACTTGTCCCTGCCTCATGTCTCCATGTCCCAGGCCTGTTCACATACACAGATAGACAGCAGCCTGCTTTCTCCCCAGGGACCGAGGAACGCCACCTGCCCAGAGTAAGTTAACACTGCTAGGTCCAAATCTCCTGAGAGAAAGAACTTCCTCACTAAGTTTAGATCTGCTCCATGTGGCCCAGGGACATCAGGCGTGGCAGAAGTAATGACTGACACATAGTTGCACACTTAAGTCCACTGGCAGACATGACCATGCGTGCACTCATACACACTCATGCTCATATTCAGACACATGCTCACACATGTTCAAAATATTCACACTCTCATATCATGTATGAACTCATGCACACAACACATGGACGTCCTCAGACATATTCATACGCACACAAACTGAAGGGGGCACACTCACCCTTACACACTTGCAGCAATGGATGCTATAAGAAGTAAAATCATGAACAAAAAAAACCAGTTCTATGAACTATTTTTAGTATTGAGAACTTTATTGTATGAACATAGCTCATATTGATCACATTCCTATCAAGTTATACTCTCGTGCTCCCCCTCCCCCAACCCCATTCCACCGAAGACCCTCCTTGGAGGGTTATCGGTACTCACTGTGGGGTCATGAATGCACCAGTAAGTCTCTGGGGGACAGCAATGCCTCAGAGAACACCTTCCCTCCTGTGGCTCTTACTTTCTTTCTACCCTTCTTCTGTAATGTTCCCTGAGCCTTGGAAAGCACACACACATATGTACACGTGTGCGGGCACACACACACATACAAACATACACACCCTAATTGGATTAAGAAATGCTGCCCGGGCTGGGGAGATGGTTCAGCAGTTAGGGCACTTGCCTGTGAAACCTAAGAACCCAGGTTCAATTCCCCAGAACCCATGTAAGCCAGATGCACATATGGTGCATGCGTCTGGAGTTCTTTTGCAGTGACTAGAGGCCCTGCATGCCCATTCTCTCCCACCCCACCCCCACCCTTTCTCTCTCTCTTTCATAAATAGATAAATAAAAATAAAATATTTTTTGGCTTAAAAAAAAAAGAAATTCTGCCTGGGGGCGGTGGGGGGGGGTCAAGAGTGATGGTTTAGCAGTTAAGGCACTTGCGTGTGAAGCCTAAGGACCCAGGTTCCACTCTCCAGATCCCGTGGAAGGCAGAGTGCAATGCCTAAATCAAGGCTTATTTGTGTTTGGCAGCTGCACAGACTCCGCCTCACACACACAGGCATAGGCACACGGAAGGCCTGGACCCTGGCCTCCTATAAAATCTGTAAAGACCTTTATGATCACCCTTCACCCCAGGTCGTCTCTCCAGTGACTGCCACCACTCAGACACGACAGTGCCTACAAGTCTACACTTGAAGGCTACTAGACATTTTCTCTGAGACTAGCAAGCTATCCCTTTCCAACCTCTGTCCCCTGTGACCTATCCTAGCACATTGCCACCTACCCCACACCAGGCTTGCTTCAATACCCCCGACCGACAGTACCCCTCGCCATGGTTCTGTCTCCCAGGCCTTCGGACTCTTCCCCAAGAGCAAGAACCCTCGCTCCCTTTCTCTGGTGTCACCCACTTTACTCCAATCTTAGTTTATTTTACTACTTGGTGTTCAAGGTAGGGTCTCACTGTAGCCCAAGCTGACCTGGAATTCACTATGGAGTCTCAGGGTGGCCTTGAACTCATGGTGATCATCCTGCCTCAGCCTCCCAAGTGCTGAGATTAAAGGCATGCAACACCATGCCCGGCTCCAATCTTACATTTGGTTTTTTGAGGTAGGATCTCTCTCTAGCCCAGGCTGACCTAGAATTACTATGAATTCTCAGGATGGCCTTGAACTCACAGCGATCCTCCTACCTCGGACTCCCAAGTGCTGGGAGGAAAGGCATGCGCCACCACACCCGGCTCCAACCGTATTTTTATGACTGAACCAATTCCAAGAGAAAACTGCAAACTGCGTGTGATAACATCCACCAGAGGCCCCTCACCCTCAGCCCCTGCGGTCTGATGTGCGACAACACAGAACACTGCTTCCCGTGGCGTCATCCAGGGGTCTGGGCCCCTCCGTCACAGAAGCATGGGCACCTTGAGCCATCCAGCTGCTGTTGGCACCAGATAACACTTAAAGGTGCTCAACACCACCACTGACCCCTCTTTTTGAACTAACGAGATCCCCAATAAATTAGGATAATCAGAGGGACAGAAAAGAGAGGAGAGAAAAGAAAGAAAAGGAAAACAGGAGGGGAATCGTGAAGCATACCTTTGGCATCTCTGTGAGCGTGTTTCCAGAGACAATTAGGTCATGAGGGCCCAACCAGGCCAATGGGTTACTGTCTTGATGGATTCATAACGTAATGGCATTATTGGGAGGTGGTGAGAGATAGGCGGACCTACTTAAGGGAAGTAGGCAGCTAAAGGTACGTTATCTCACCCTGGTCCCTTCCTATATTCCCCCTTTCTTTGCTTCCCAACCACCAGTAAGTAACATCATCATGGTATTGTGCTCAAAGACATGGGGCCAAGCAATCATGGACTGAACCCTCTGAAACCATGATCCAAAATAACCCTTTCCTCCTTTAAGTTGATCCTATCAGGTATTTGGTCACAGGAAAAAAAAAAAAAAAAGACAGAATACATCTATTCATGTCCTTTGCTGAACCATGTTGGTATTTGTTATATGGCTTTATTTTTAAATTTTTAAATTTATTTTTTATTTATTATTTATTTGAGAGAAAGAAAGTGAGTATGGATGCACCAGGACCTCTAATGACCCCACCAAGCTCCAGATGCATGTATCACTTTGTGCATCTGGCTTTAGATGGGTATTGGGGAATTGAACCTAGGCTGGCAGGCTTTACAAACAAGAGTCTTTAACTGCTAAACCATCTCCCCAGCCCTGTTGCATGGTTCTCATTCCTTGAAATCTAGTGGTTATTACTCAACGTTGTTTAATATTATGATTATTCTTTCATTTTTAACTATTTTGAGGTTTATTTTACTGTCTCTTTTTGTTTAATTCTGTATTTTTCAGTTACATTCAATAATTGAAGTAACAATGTTCTCTTTGTGACTCAGTTCAGGACTGTTGCCATTAGGAGGGTGGAGAAGCCCCAAGAGACCCAAGAAAAAGCAGGCAAAGGAGCTGGTGATGTAGCACAGTTGGACAGAGTAGCATCTGTAAGGCCCTGGTTCAGTTCCCAGGACCACATAAAATGAGCATGATGGTGCACATCTATAACCCCAGACCTTGGGAGGTAGAGGACCAGAAGTTCAAAGTCATCCTTAGCTATAGGGAATTTTGAGCCAACCTGAGCTACATGAAATTCTTGTCACAATGAGCTGGGCATGGTGGCACATGCTTTTAATCCCAGCACTTGGGAGGCAGAGGCAGGAGGATCACTGTGAGTTCAAGGCCACCCTGAGACTACAGAGTGAATTCCAGGTCAGCCTGGGGTAGAATGAGACCCTACCTCAAAAAAACAAAAAGATATATTGTCTCAAAAAAGGACTGGAGAAATTGCTTAGTGGTTAAGGCACTTGCCTGCAAAGACCCAGGTTCGATGCCCTAGAACCCATGTTAACCAGATGCACAAGGTGGCACATGTATCTAGAGTTCATTTGCAGTGGCTGGAGGCCCTAGTGTGCCCATTCTTCTCTTTCTCTATCTGTCTCTTTCTCTCTTACACACAAATAAATAAATAAAAATAAAATAAAATAAATTTTTTAAGCAAAGTAAATTAGGGCTGGAGAGATGGCTCCGCAGTTAAAAGTACTTGAATGCCAAGTCTGCTGACCTGGGTTCAATTCTCCAGTACCCACATAAAGCCAGATGCATAAAGCACCACACAACTCTGGAGTTTGTTTACAGCTGCAAGAGGCTTTGGTGTGCCCATACACAGACTCTCTCTCTTTCTCCCCACTTTCTCTAATAAATAAATAAAAATACTTTTTAGTATTTTATTTGTATTTATTTATTTGACAGAAAAAGAGAGAGAATAAATAGGCACACCAGGACCTCCAGCCACTACAAATAAACTCCAGATGCGTGTGCCCCCTTGTCCATCTGGCTAATGTGGGTCCTGAGGGATCAGACCTGGGTCCTGGCTTTGCAGGCAAATGCCTTAACTGCTAAGCCATCTCTCCAGTCCTAATTTACCTTTTATAAATATTTTTCCTCCAGCCCAAATAAAAATATTTATGAAAGGTAAATTAGGACTGGAGAGATGGCTTAGCAGTTAAGGTGCTTGCCTGTGAAGCCTAAGGACCCATGTTTGACTCCCCAGAACCCACATAAGCCAGATGCACATGGTGGCACATGTGTCTAGAGTTCATTTGCAATGGCTGGAGGTCCTGGAGCTCCCCTTCTCATTCTCTTTATCTTAATATAAAAATAAATAAATAAATGGTAAATTAATCAATTTAATAACTGAAACTTCAGTTATAACTGGCTTTCATCACAATTTGATTCAGAACCAAAGCTGAGGGCCTCAACGCTGGGGAGGCAGAGACAGGGAGATCCCAGAGGCCCACTGGGCAGCCAGTCTAGATTTGTTGGCAAGCTCCAGGCCACTGAGAGACCCGTATCTCAAAAACAGTGGGTGGGCCGGGCGTGGTGGCACACACCTTTAATCCCAGCACTCCAGAGGCAGAGGTAGGAGGATTGCTGTGAGTTCAAGGCCATCCTGAGACTACATAGTGAATTCCAGGTCAGCCTGAGCTAGAGTGAGACCCTACCTCGAAAAACCAAACCAAAAGGAAAAAAAAAAAACAGCAGGATGGCACCTGAAAAACAGACACATGAGGCTGGTTGCCCTCTGGCCTCCACCTACCTGTATTACATGTACCTGCATGTACACATGTACGGACACACACACACACACACACACACACACCCCACAAACAGGAGTTCACGGTCCATGGTTTTAGAGGCTGGAGATCCAATTGTGGCAGGGCTGGCATCTGCTGGGCATCTGTTGTCATGATACCACAGTGCAGGGCTTCACATGGTGAGATGAGCCAGTGAACCAAAGAGAGTTCACTCTCCAAACAAAGCCACTCTGACAGTTAAACCTGTTCACCCAAAGGCCCTGGCCTCTACAATGCCAGTTTGGAGTGGCTCAACGTAGGGTCTCACTCTAGCACTCTAGGTTGACCTGGAATTCACTATGCAGTCTCACAGTCTCAGGGTGGCCTCGAACTCACTGCGATCTTCCTACCTCTGCCCCTCCCCTCCACCCCTGTCCTGAGTGCTGGGATTAAAGGCGTGCACCACCATGCCCCGCTATGATCCAAATCAGGTAAATTATGGGTTGGGGAGATGAGTCAGTCAGGAAAGCACTTGCCACGAAAGCATGAGGACCTGAGTTCGGATCCCCAGCACCCACATAAATGCCAAGTGTGGCAGCCTTCGCCTGTAATCTCGCACTGGGAAGCAGAGACGAGATCGTGGCGCTTTCTGGCTAGCTAGACTCTCCAAATCCATGAGTTCTAGGTGCAGTGAGCAAGCCTGTCTCAACAAATAAAATGGACAGCAATACAAGGACACGCTTGAAGTCACTCTGGCCTCCAAACACCTGTACACACACATATATGCCCACATGCATACAAACACAGGAACACAAATGCACACACAGACACATCAAAAAAAAGGGGGGGCTAGAGAGATGGCTCTGTGATTACAGGCACTTGCTCGGAAAGCCTGACGGCCCAGGTTCAATTCTTCAGTGCCCACATGAATCTGATACACAAAGTGGCACATGCATCTGGTGTTCATTTGCCATGGCAGGAGACCCTGGAGCATCCATACACACACACACACTCATATACACACACAAATAAACAAAAAAAAATGGCATTTACTCAAACCATAGCAGTGAGCTACCCAAATGCCCAACTTCAAGTTTCTCCCCCACAATATCATGACAGTACATCCACCCCCAAGGTCAGAGTCAAGGAAGCAAAGAGCTATCCCTTCCTTCTGCTGTTACTGGTTCAAGGCCTTTACTGTGACCTGCCAAGGATGTCTGGTAGCTGGCCAGCCCTTGGCCTTTGGTCTTTGATCCTTAATAGCCCCAGGCCTTGGATTCAATGTCACCTTCTATGTGACCTTCGACCTCTGTGATGGTTCATTTCTTGTTTATTTATTTATTTATTTATTTATTGTTTTCTTTTTCAAGGTAGGGTCTCACTCTAGCCCAGGCTGACCTGGAAGTCATTATGTAGTCTCAGGGTAGCCATGAACTCATGGAGATCCTCCTACCTCTGCCTCCTGAGTGCTGGGACTAAAGGCGTGCACCACCATTCCCAGCTTATGTAATGGTTCATTTCTTTGGTCAACTTGATCAGATCAGGAATCAAATCAGAGGCACGACTCCTGGACAGATTGATGAGGGCATATCCCATATCCCGGAAGGGTTCACTGAGGGAGGAAGACCCCCACCCCCGTGCAAGTGGACAGGGCTTCCAGCAGTTCCAGGAGTTCCCAGGAGAAAAACAGCACCTTTCGCCTGGCTGCCCTTGCTAATCGCTGGTGAAGGAGTGCATCCTTCACTGACGTCAGAGCCCAGCTTCTTCAGCGTTCAGGTGTGGACTGAAGACCAGCAACTCTCCAGGACCCCTCCAGGCCTTCAGGATCAGACTTGGACTGCTCAGACACCCAGCCTCTTAGACGAGAGGCTATGGGATGCCCAGCGAGCAGGCAGCCCTTGTGTGTCTGCACAGCCCATGTTGTGGAAGCCAATTAACAAATCCCCTTCGTAATACTCAGTCATGCCATCCCTGCTGGTCCTGACTGATGCACCTCTCACCCACAGCCTCTGCTCCCACTACTCGAGGATCACACGGCTAAACCCTTCCCTCCTACGATCCCTGCCACAGACTCCAGGGTGGGCAAGGTCCCCCTGTCAGGGAGAGGAAGCAGGGGAGCAGTAAATGGGGACAAGTGGCATGCAGGAGGTGAAGGAGGTCACACAAAGAGACGTCCCTGAGAGTCATCCTTTTTCATCTTGAAAGAACATCTGTGGCTTCCATGTTGTCACAAAACAAACAGAAGTGAGGCTCAAGTTTCATAATCCATGTAGCTGGCTTCATGGCTCTTTGACACCTCTTTCATGTCCCTGACAGTGGCAAGCTTTTCACCCCCTGGGAGTAAGGATGATGTGTCACACCCCCAAAGCCCCTCATCCCAATGACGTTATCCTGGCACTCCCAGGCTGATGACACCAAGCTGTCACCTTTCATGTGTCAACAGATGTGACTGTGTGGATTTCCCTGCCCAACTCTTCTTCCTGCCCAGGGAGGACCCCCAGATCTTCTGACTCACCAGGTCTGCAGCCCACAAACGACTCCCTGCTCTGCTTCGCTTGGGCAGGATTCCTGGTTTTCACTGGATGCCTTTCTGCTCCACCACCCCTGCCCCATGCTCCTTGCCTACCCCACAATTCCAGGTGTAGTTGTTTCTGATATCCATTTCTTCCTGTCCCCTCTGCATCCCACTTCTGCTCACAGCCCCTTTGACAAAGCTATGATTAGCCTACACATGAGAAAGCGTGCTCTGTGCTGTCCTGGAGTGACAGGGGCAAAGGAGACCTGTGATGGGGTCTGAGCTCATGTCTCACCGGCCTGTCCCCTCTGGCTCTGCACCTGTCCCATTAGACTTGCAAAGTGCAATAGAACCAGCCACTTGGGGCCTCGAAAGAATCTCCTCCACCACTTACATCCAGGCTGGGAAGAGGCTCAGTTGGTAAAGTGCTCACCATGCACGCTCGAGGACCTGAGTTCAGATCCTGTGGTGGTGCATGTCTATAATCCCAGTGCTGGGAAGGCAGAGACAGAAGGAGCTTGCTGGCTACTAGTCTGCCTGAATTGGTGAGCTCGGGGTTCAGCGAGAGATCCTACCTCAAAAAAAATAAGGTTGAGGGCTAGAGAGATGGCTTAGCGGTTAAGGCACTTGCCTGCAAAGCCAAATGACCCAGGTTCAATTCCCCAGGACCCATGTAAGCCAGATGCACAAGGTAGCACATCCATCTGGAGTTTGTTTCCAAAAGCTGGAGGCCCTGGTGCACCCACTCCCTCTCCCTGCCCCCCTCCTTCCTTCTCAATTAAATTTAAAAAAATTGAATAAGTTTGGGAGCAATTAAGGAAGACACCCAGCATTGATCGCTGGCCTCCATAGACACAAGGCAAAAGACACACAGCTTTAAGCCCAAACAGTGAAGCCTTGAGCAATTCCTACCCTCCTGGGAATAGCAGTTTTCTTAGAGAAAGAAAATGGCCCAGAGTGTAGACTAGACCATTATCAGGAAAGAAGGTAATGAGGACTACCCTTTACCCCACACGCTCAATAAACCCAGCCCATGATATCCAGGTCGCATTCCTCCACTCTCGTGACGAGATCCCACAGCAGGGACGCGTAAAGAGAATTAGTGATCTTCCAGGGGGACCTGTCTGGAAAGCGAGGGACCTAGCTGTTATCCTAAGCATGGATGCGCCCGGCCCTCCAGGAAACCACCGCCACCTTCCGCCTCCCTCCACCGCAGTTCTCTGGTGATACCCCTCCTTTACCCTGACAGAGGTCAAGGTGGGCTAGTCCCTGGCAGCTTGGCGAGTCATTCAGGCTCCCATCACCCCGAGCCCAGCAGCTTGGATGGGAGTTTTTGCCCCAATGAACATTCCCTTTCCAGCCCCCCTCTACCCACGCGAGGCCCTCCACCGGCCAGGGCCAGAAAATACACTGGGGCCTGAGCTCCAGAGGAAGTCTCCCAAGCAGGCCTGGGATGGGAGCCAAACAGTGGCTCTCTCCCCTCCTCTCCCAACGGTGACTCTGGGCTGGGCACTGCCCCAGGAGCCAGGAGGAGAGGCGGTGCTGTCCCTGGCTGCCCCCCAGCGCGCAGGTGCTCTGGGCCGGGGAGGGAGGGGCTGGGCGGCGGGGCCGCAGGCGAAGAGCTCCGAAGAGCTATCTGCTGCTTCCTCCTGCGGCTCTGGGAACAATTCCCCTTTTGAGCTTCTTGGCTGAGCCAGCTGAGAGATTCTTTCTCCAAGGCTGTCTTGACAGCTTGATTTATCTATTTCGGTAACTTGGCCTTCCTGAGAAAGCAAGGCTCCCCGCCAGGCGATGTGGGGACCAACCTGGGGTGCGGGCAGTGGCGCTCCGAAGGTTCAAGGGCAGACCCTGGATCCCTGTCCCACTTGGGGCCACGGGGGTAAGAAAGGTCACGGGCTAGGAGCTTCGTGGTACCTTGAAGATACGTGGCTCCCCTCAACACTCTAGCTTCTGGTCCCAGGTGGGCGTCCCAATACCCATGTTAGAGCTGGGAGTTCCAAGGCATTGCTGCCCAAGACCACAATGAGCTGAGGCAAAGACCAGAAAGCAACGCAGAGCTTTACATCCTCCACACCTGCTCACGTCCACCTAAAACAAAATTGCTTTAATTTTTTTTTTTTTTTTTTTAGAAAGAGAGAGGCGGGGGAGGGAGGGAGAGAGAATTGGCACACCAGGGCCTCAGCCACTACCATGGAAGTCCACTTGTGCCACCCAGTGGGCATGTGCAACCTTGTACTTGCCTCACCTTTGTGTGTCTGGCTCACTGGGATCTGGAGTCCAATGTTGGTTCTTTTTTTTCTCAATTTTTATTAACATTTTCCATGATTATAAAAAATACCCCATATAATACCCTCCAACGTCGGTTCTTAAGCTTCATGGGCAAGCACCTTAACCGCTAAGCCATCTCTCCAGCTCTTGTTTCAATTTTTTTTCCTAATTCTTTGGGGGCCCTGTAGAGATGGCTTAGCGGTTAAGGTGTTTGCCTGCAAAGCCAAAGGATCCCATGTAAGCCAGATGCTCAAGGGGGCGCATGCATCTGGAATTCGTTTGCAGTGGCTGGCGGCCCTAGAGCGCGCAGGCTCTCCCTCCCCCCCCCTCTCTCTTTCTCTCTCTCTCATAAATAAATAAAGTATATTTTTTAAAAAAGACTTTGAGGGCTGGAGAGATGGCTTAGCAGTTAAGCGCTTGCCTGTGAAGCTTAACGACCCTGGTTGGAGGCTCGGTTCCCCAGGTCCCACGTTAGCCAGATGCACAAGGGGGCGCACGCGTCTGGAGTTCGTTTGCAGAGGCTGGAAGCCCTGGCGCGCCCATTCTCTCTCTCTCCCTCTATCTGTCTTTCTCTCTGTGTCTGCCGCTCTCAAATAAATAAATAAATAATTAAAAAAAAAAAAAAGACTTTGAGGAGTTGGGGGTGTAGCTCGGTCGGTAGAGAACTTACCCAGCATGCAGAAAGCCCTGGGTTTGGTATACAGAACTGTACAGACTGGGCAGGAGGTAGAAACATGAAGACCAGGAGTTCAGGGTCATCCTCAGCTATATGGCGAGTTTGAGGCCAGCCTGGGATACATGAGACCCTGTCTCAACAAAGGGAGGGGGCACTTTGAAGCTTGATCCCCAAGGGAAGTGGGTAAGTGGGCATTGCCTCCCCAGATGAGGCCCTGCTTTCCTGGCAGTGTCCCCCGGACCTCTTCCACTTCCTGCCGCTGCGTGTTGGACCCCTCTGAGCGCTGCTCCAGGCTTGCCTCTGCCATTGCACCCCAGGCAGGGACTGCCAGGCCTGACATGGCTGCCACTGAGGAGGGACTCAATATGTGTCGGGAAGGAAGGAACAAGGAAGGGAGGAAGAACGAAGGAAAGGAGGAAGGGAGCTGCCTCTCTACGGGGGTGACCTGGGGCTCCAGGACTATCATGAACCCACAAAGCAGGTTCTGCCTTATCTGTTCAACTTGACTAAGCATCACAGGGGGCGGGGCTCCCCCTGCAACAGCCTCCAACCTGAGCTTGGGGGCTGCGGAGGAGGCTCAGCTGAGCGCGAGGCCCCCACCCGGGCCTGCTCCCCGCCTCTCTGGGGCTCTGACCCACCCGGGCCTTCGGGGTGACTTCGGGGTCAGCAGCCTCCTCGTCCTCCTCTGCTGTGCCACCCGTGCTGTGTGCAGCTTCCCTTGAGTGTGAGGAGACACTAGGGACTTGGGGCAAATGCTCTAGCACTCTGTCACACTGGGGACCCACCATTTTCAAATGTCCTTGCAAATCACAGGCCCTTCTTCATTCACAACAGCAGGAGCCCCACAAGTCACCCGTGGAAGTGACCAGCGCTCCCACAGAGCCCTCAGACCCTGTCCCCCCACCCCACCCCACCCCCAGGCTGAGGCTCTGCATCATTAGCGTGGCCTGGAAGGGAGGTCCCTCACCCAGACATGAGGCTGTCAGCCAGAGCCAGAGAGTCAGCTCCTAGCCACTCGGATGCCCTTAAGCCCTGGGTGCACCTCCTGGCCCGCTCCCTACAGTCCTTCCCATGGCCCGGCTCCTTCTGCAGCTTCCAGGGAGCCTGGCGGGCTTCGGTGGGTCCGACACACAAGAGCACTAAGGCTGATAGCCTCTATTGGGGCAGGGCCACTGGGCCCCATGGGGCTCCCATCTCTCTGGAACTTTCTGCTCTACTCCCTGGCCTGCTTTCACCCTCCACACACATGTTAAACTTTTTCTTTGTTTCTTTCTTTGTTTTGAGGCAGGATCTCACTCTAGCCCAGGATGACCCGAAACTCATTCTGTTCACCTGGGCTTGCCTCAGATGTACTACTATGTCCTACTTCAGACTTCTGGGTGCTGGGATTAAAGAAGGGTACCAGTCTGCTTGGCTTGAACTTTAGTTTTTGAGACAGGGTTTCACTGAGTTGCCCCAGCTCATCGCGAGGCACCCTCCTGCCTCAGCCTCTGGAGACGCGGCAGGGGCCTGATACTACACCCAGGCAATTGGACAACTTTTAACTTATTTTTTCATGCTGGATAACTTATCTAGCCAAATTGGTGAACTCTGGGTTTAGTGGGAGACCCTGTCCCAAGAAAATAAGGCAGAGAGCTGGGGAGATGACTCGGTGAATAACACGCTTGCTGAGCACATGTGAGGTCCTGAGTCGGAATCCCTCATGTAAACGATGGGCACATGTGGTAGCCGGATTCTATTTGGAGATTTTATTTATTTATTTGAGAGACTGAGAGAGAGAAAGAATGGGTGCACCAGGGCCCTAGCCATTGCAAATCAACTTCAGATACATGTGCCTCCTTGTGCATCTGGCCCAAGTGGGTATTGGAGTCCTAGGTCCTTAAGCTTCGCAGGCAAGCACCTTAACTGCTGAGCCATCTCTCCAGCCCCTGTTTGTACATTTTAAGTCTGAAATGACCCATCTTTTGTCCATTAAGAGCAAAACATTCTGAGCTGGAGAGATGGCTTAGCGTTTAAGGCACTTGCCTGAGAAGCCTAAGGACCAGGTTCAATTCCCTAGTACCCACATAAGCCAGTTCCATAAGATGAAGCAGGTGTCTGGAGTCCATTTGCGGTGGCTAGAGGACCTGTTGTGTCCCTTCTTCCTCCCTTCCTTCCTTCCTTCCTCTCTCTCTCTTTCTCTCTTTCCCCCTTTCTCGCAAATAAATAAAATTTTTCAAGAAGAGCAAAACGTTCTGTTTACAAGTCACTTCTTCATGATCTGACTTCACTGTGCATCAGACCAGGCGTGGGACAGAGCAAGGAAGTGGAGGGAGAAGTGTACTGGAGAACGAGGACTGGGGGTCTCGGTCTTCTGTGCTATTCCCAAGCCTACTGGGGGCACTCACTGTGACAGCCTTCACTCTGGCCTTGACAGCACCTGGCTAGCCTTGGTGCCTGTGGCTTACAAAGAATGAGCTGGGGCGAGGAAGGTGCAAGAGGCAGCCAGACGTGGCGGGCCATGGCAGGCCCTTGTGAAGGACTAAAGAGCTCTAGAACACCAAGGCCAGAACCAGTTTGGGGGACAACATCTCCCTCTAGTGGTCTCTTTGGGTATTGCAGACAGGCATAGCAGAACTGTGGCTTTATCTCCAATAGGGACCCCTAAAAAGACATTTTTGCCCACAGGTTAAACAGGATAACAAGGATGGTCTGGCCCACCAGCTTGAAGGAATAACAAACCGTGAAAGTGGCCAAAGTCATTTCAATTGCTACAGTGTTCATCACATGGAAAGGAATGTGCATTTTCAATGGAGGCCAGAACTTGCAGGCAGGGAGCCCCCCACAGTGTCCAGCACAGAGCTGGCCCTGCTGGACACACAAGTGTACTGTCACATAGACTCCACTTTTTGTGGGTTTTTTTTTTTTTTTTGCTTGTTTGTTTTTAGAGGTAAGGATTCACTCTAGTCCAGGTTAACCTGAAATTCACCATGTAGTTTCAGGCTGGCCTCGAACTCATGGTGATCCTCTTACCACTGCCTCCCAAGTGCTGGGATAAAAGGTGTGTGCCACCACCCTGGGCTATCAGACGCCATGTTTTCAACCCACGATTCTTGTCCCCTAAATCTAAAGCTAAGCCAAGCCTCTTGACACGATAACATTTAGACCCAGCAACCAGGAAAAGGAAAGGCAGGCAGAGGAAGGTGTTGATATGCCCGTGATGTTCAAGCAGCAGCGTACATGCCGTGTGTGTGTGCGTGTGTGTGCATGTGTGCACGCACACACACACTCATTCTTCCCAGGTCTCTCTGCAAGCCCACCTGCCCAGGCCCTAGATCTCAGTTTCTAAATAAACTCTTTCCACAGAAGCTCCTAAGAGAAACTGGTCATTCCAAAGCTGGGTCAAAGAAGACCCAAGGTGAGGCCTGGGGCGATGACTCAGTGGCCAAGGGCACTAGCTTGCAAAGCCGGACAGCCCAGGTTCAATTTCCCAGTAGCCACAGAAACGCAGATTCACAAAGTGACATATGTGTCTGGAGTCCATTTGCAGTGGCAAGAGACCCTGGTGCACCCATTCTCTCATTCTCTCTCTCTAATAAATAAATAATGTTCTTTTAAAAAAAGAAAGCCCCAAATGAGCCTGGAGTAGGTAACATGTGACAAAATTGATAAGGACAAAGTTGGCAAAAAGCTGGTAGTTACAGGAAGGAGTTTTCAATGACCACCTCAAGGACATTCTCAATGACTAAACAAGTAGTGGTCATGACTCCGAAGCCACAGACTCAGCAAGAATCCATAAAGGAATCAGGCCAGACGTGTTGGCGCAAACCTTTAATCCCAGCTCTCAGGAGGCAGAGTTAGGAGGATCACGGTGAGTTCGAGGCCACCCTGAGACTGCATAGTTAATTCCAGGTCAGCCTGAGCCAGAGTGAGACCCTACCTCAAAAAACTAACAAAAAAAGAATCAGTGTATACATGAGGTATTGAGCAGAACTCGTAGCCTGGTGTGGTGGCGCACGCCTTCAATCCCAGCAGAGGTAGAGGGTTGCCATGAGTTCAAGGCCACCCTGGGACTACATAGTGAATTCCAGGTCAGCCTGGGCTAGAGCGAGACCTTACCTTGAAACACCAAAAAAATAAAATAAAATGAAAGTTAAAGCAAGACTAGGACACTTCAGAATGGAGGGAGCAAGATTGACGTGCTTGTAGATTACACATGTTGCAGCTGTGTTAATTTCCTGGTTTTGGTCCTTACGCTGTGGTTATGTAAGATGTTAACATTCAGAGAATCTGGGCAAAGAGCATAATGGGAATTCTTTGTACTATTTTTGTAACTTTCCTGTAGGTCTGAAATGATTTCAAAATGGAGAGTGGAAAATAAAGAGAAAATTTGAGGCTTCAAAGATGCCTGACTCAGCCACTGAGAGTTCATTCGGATTCCTTACTCCAACAGGGTAAGAAGTTTGTCCCATCTCAGACAGAAAAAGCCAGGTGATTGCTGGCACCAGTGGCCCTGACATCTTTTAAAGCTATGGACTGAATTGTGTCTTTAAATTGTATTTATTTATTTGAAAGAGAAAGAGAGAGGAGGGGTGAGTGCACCAGGGCTCCGCTACTGTCAAAGAACTCCAGATGCGTGTGCCACTTTATGCATCTGGTTGTACTACGGTGCTGGAGAATCAGACCCAGACCATCAGGTTTTGCAAGCAAGTGCCTTTAACTGCTGAGCCATCACTGCAGCCCTGGACTGAGATATTTTGAATGGGTGATGGCTGAGATTCCTTCAACGTGAGGGCCACCTGGGGCACACATGGGGAAGCCTGGAAGGAGTTACTGGCTGATAGTTTTAGGGCAGATACAAGGGTCATTACTCAACTCTGTCTGCTTCGTGTAGGTTCAAAATTCTCCAAAACGCAACACTTTGTCAAACAGCTATGTCGCCAGCGCAGTTCTCAGCTAGGACAGGAGGGGAAGGGAGAGGCTTGTGGAGACAGCCAGTGCTGTTCCTTTCAGACTCTACCCTTCTGGAAATCTGTCTTCCCCAGGCTGTGTCTGGGTCATCTGACCCCTTTCCAGATTGTACCTGGAGCTTCCCCTGCCACAAAGACACACACTCAGCTGAAAGTCCTCAATGCATCAGTCAGACATGTTCCTGCAAGGTGGATGGATGGATTTCGTGGATGGTGAGAGGGTGCATGAGGCCCTCACGCCTCCCTGAGGAGTTATTGGCAGTTAATGGATGCTGGCCCAGGGAGAGGCATTTTCTGCAATCGTGTAGCCCATGCTCCAGTAAATAACCCTCCATTCATTCTGTGCAAGCACCCCTAGTTAAACTCAGTGGGTGGGGATGGGGAGATGGCTTAGTGGTCAAAGGGGCATGCTTGCAAAGCCTGTGGGCCAGAGGTTCAGTTCCCCAGGCACCTGGATAAAGCCACATGCAAAACACTGTGCAAAGGCCAGGCGTAGTGGCGCACGCCTTTAATACCAGCACTGGGGAGGCAGAGGTAGAAGCATCACCATGAGTTCAAGGTCACCCTGAGACTGCATAGTGAATTTCTAGTGAGCCTGGGCTACAGTGAGACCCTGCCTTGAAAAAAAAAATGGTGTAAAGAATGGCAGGGCTAGCATACATTTGAAGCAAGAGACGCTGGTGCACTCATACACACACACACACACACACACACACACACACACAAATAAGTAAATAAATAAAATTTAAGTTTAAAAAAAAAACAAACTCAGGCCGGAGAGATGGCTTAGCAGTTAAGGCACTTGCCTGTGAAGTCTGAGGACCTTGGTTCTATTCCCCAGTACCCACATAAGCCAGATGCACAAGGTGGTGCATGCTTCCGGAGTTTCTTTGCAGTGTGCCCATTTTCTCTCTCTCTCCCTCATAAATAAATAAATAAAATATATAAATAAAATATGAACAAATAAACTCAATCACAAGAAAAGTTATGAAACGGAGAAGGGGGCTGGCTGGGAAGAAGAAGGAATCAGGGAGAGTGGGGAAGAGAAGGCAGCAGGAGGCGAACATGATCAAAACACATTATATGGACCTCCAGTCAAGATGGAGTCCACCTGACCACGCCTCACCTCCCGGGAAAGGAAAGATGGATGTAGAACCCAAGGAGAGATTCAGCCCATCACACCTGACCAAGGCCCCAGCTGAAACCATAGAGTAACTGGGGAAATGAGCAAGAGTGCTGCTTTCTTGGTGAACCTGATATCAGCACAAGGGTGAAGGAGATAGACACAGAGAACACTCAACTCCTACCAAACCAGAGTTCCAGAGACACAGAGGCTCCCAAGACCTCACCATTGATGTAGACCTAAAACGAACCCAGCATGGCTCAGGAAAATGTGCAAGAGGGCGCAGAAAGATTGTTAAAGCCACAAGTTGGGACGTTATGCACAGAGACATTGCCTCTTCCCCATAACTGATGGCTACCCCCACAGTGCATGACCCACAATCCCCAACCAGGAGGATCCCTGTGGAGGGGGAAGGTCAGGGAGGAGGCTAACGATGGTACCAACATGACTGTATAGACACTGTGTACATAACTAATACAAAAGAAATACATTATATATGTGTATAAAAATTGTCAATAAGCTGAGTGTGGTGACACACACCTTTAATCCCAGACCTCAGGAGGCTGAAGAGGGAGGATAGCGGTGAATTCGAGGCCACCCTGAGACTACATAGTGAATTCCAGGTCAGCCTGGACTACAAGAAGACCCTACTAGTAAAAACCAAAAAGAAGAAGAAGAAAAGGAAGAAGGAAGGAAGGAAGGAAGGAAGGAAGGAAGGAAGGAAGGAGAGAGGGAGGGAGCAAAGGGAGGTGAGGGAAGCACAGGACTCATCCCCATCCAAGCCTCCACAATATGAATACTTATATAAAGCAGCGTGTGTGTGTGTGTGTGTGTGTGTGTGTGTGTGTGTGTGTGCGCGCATCAGCTCCACTTTCCTGCTGGAGGGACTGTCCTCTCTAGAACTGCTGGAGCTAGTGTTCCAACTGCAGCGTCAGGGCGCCACCTTGTGGGCAGTGCGCGAACTACAGTTCCTCCTGAGCACGGTCTCTCCCTCGCTTCCCGCTGGGTGGGTGGGTGTGTAAGCGCAGGGGCTCACTAGTCCAGAGCAGCTTGAGAAGAGCAGCGTTTTTATCTGGAAAGCCTGTTATCAAGTCGCTCTATTTACTTAGACCCTGGAGGAGTCCCCGGAGCTCTAACTTGTCACCTGGAAAGTGGAAACGAAAAGAACTCTCTCCTCCGGGGGTTGTTGGAGCCGCTCCTAACGGAAGTCCCCAGGGCTTCTTCCCTCCCTGGTCAGCAGCGGGGTTGGGGGTGAAGGGCTCAGCTACCTGAGCTTTTGGGGGTTCCGCCTTTTGCAGGTGCACAAAGCAGGAAGGGGAGAGGCTTGTGGTTAGAAACAGAAAGAGGGCCAGACAGAGCTGGCCAGATGGGTCACTACCACTATCGGACTGCAGCTTACCACAAGGGACAGAACAAGGAAAACTGTGGATCCACCTGTAAATCAGATATGGCATCTCTTTTCCTTACAAACCTCAGGGCCTCTTTTCTTTCTTTCTTTCTTTTCTTTTCTTTCTTTCTTTCTTTCTTTTTTTTTTTTTTAAGGTAGGGTCTCTCTCTAGCCCAGGCTGACCTGGAATTCACTATGTAGTCTCAGGGTGGCCTCGACTCCTGGCCATCCTCCTACCTCTGCCTCCTGAGTGCTGGGATTAAAGGCTTGCGCTACCACGCCTGGCTTGTCTCCATTTGTGATATTGGTTCTTCAATTCCCTTAGACCTGCCTGGAATCAGCCTCTCTGTTATCTGCAGATTTGCATTCATTTTCACGGGGACCACATTGCTAGGGAGGAGGGGAGCATGACATAAGTGTGATGGACTTTATTATCCATCAAACCAGAAACTTGAGCCCTTGGACAGAAGGCACAAGGGTTCACTTTGGGGCTAGAAATGTATAGAACTTTCCTAGCACGTGTGAAAGCTCTGGGTTCCATCCCCAGCACTGCATAAACAGGCTGTGGTGCTACAGGCCTGTAATCCTAGACTTGGAAGGTGGAGGCAGGAGGATCAATCCTCAGCTACATCTTAAAGTTCAAGGTCAGCCTTCAAAACAAAACAAAACAAAAAAGCAAAAATTCTTCAGAAAAAGCTGAGAATTTGAATACAGGTGTGAACTTGGTTATGATTGAGTCGTTACTCATTTCCCAGTTCTGAGAAGGACATCTCGGTAACATAGGGCAATGTCTCCTTTTCAGGAGAGAGACTACACGCTGCTGGCCACTTAAAGAGGAAGGGCACCATCTGCTCCCTCCCCACACAACAAGTGCGCACACGTGTGCCTGATCTACTCTTTATAGCTACATCACAGCCAAAGAGGAGAGAGAGAAAGAAGGGAAGTGCGACCAGAATCAGGTGGCCAGTACACGGCAGTCATGGAACCATTATAGTAATTTTTGTGTATTTCTAAATTTTATTTATTTTTTATTTATTTGAGAGAGAGAGAGAAGATAGATGGACAATGGACATGCCAGGGTCTCCAGCCACTGCAAACGAACTGCAGATGCATGTGCCACCTTGTGTATCTGGCTTACGTGGGTACTAGGGAGTCAAACCTCAGTCCTTAGGCTTCACAGGCACCTAAACTGCTAAGCATCTCTCCAGCCCCATTTTTGTGTATTTTTTTTAAATATATTTTTTGTTCATTTTTTATTTATTTATTTGAGAGCGACAGACACAGGGAGAGAGACAGATAGAGGAAGAGAGAGAGAATGGGCGCGCCAGGGCTTCCAGCCTCTGCAAACGAACTCCAGACGCATGCGCCCCCTTGTGCATCTGGCTAACGTGGGACCTGGGGAACCGAGCCTCGAACCGGGGTCCTTAGGCTTCACAGGCAAGCGCTTAACCGCTAAGCCATCTCTCCAGCCCCATTTTTGTGTACTTTTGAAGACAAATTCCGAGGGCCTCACACATGCTAGACAAACAAGCCCCGTCCCAGCCGTGAGGACTGTCAGTGCGTTTGGAGAAAGGCTTGTCACAGTCCTTGCAGCATTTGGCAGCGCTGTCCTTGTGGTGCGGCAGTTTCACGGATGGCGACCCTTGAAGGGGTCCAGGTGGACAGAACAGCCGCACCGCCTCTCTCCCTGGTTACGCGGAGTCCTGAGTTTGTATATCCTTTTCTTCCCTGTGTATGTGGTGTGCGTGTGAGTAACGTGCGTGTGTGCGCGCGCATGTGCTCAGGTGAGCTCTCAGAGGCTACAGGCTGGTGTCAGGGGGTTTCTGCAGTAATTCTTCATCTTGTTCTCTGAGACATTGGCTCTGTGTGAATTTAGAGCTCACTAATTCAGCTAATCTAGCTAGCCAATAAGCCCCAGGGGACCCCTGTCTCTGCTCCCTAGCAGATTACAGGCACCAGCCATCGTTCCCATGTGTGGGTTCTGGGGATCCGAACCCTCGCTCTGTGCAGCAAGCATTCACCCACTGCGCCATCTCACCAGCCCCGTTTTCAGACTCTTCCCAGCTCTGCACCCAGTTGGGGGTAAACTTTTGCTAGGGTCTAACCCAGGCTCCACACAACCACAATTGATAGTACACCTGTCCGTAATCCTGTTCCCCACGTCTCTGTCCTCAAAACCTGGCCACAAAACTAGGTGGCAGAGCCTTGCTGGCTCAAGTCCAAATGCTGACCACCAGGCACTGGGACCCCAGCTGACAGCATCAGAGACAGGACTCCCACGGGCACCAAGTGAGTGTTGGCATCTCTTTCTGCTAGGGAGAATTTCCATCTCTACGCAAGGTATTCCAGGCTCCCATCTGCCCTGGGCCTTACAAAACCTATGACCTTGGGTTAGAGGGATGGCTTAGCGGTTAAGGCACTTGCCTGTAAAGTGTAGGCACCCAGGTTTGACTCCCCAAAACCCACGTAAACCAAACGCACATGGTGGTGCATGTGTTTGTTGGCAGTGACGAAAGGCCCTAGTATATCCATTCTCCGTTCTCTCTCTCTCTCTCTCTCTCTCTCTCTCTCTCTCTCTCTGTGTGTGTGTGTGTAAAATAAGTAAAAAAAAAAATAAAATAAATATTAAAACTAAGACCTTCAGGGCTGGAGAGATGGCTTAGAGGTTAAGCACTTGCCTGTGAAGCCTAAGGACCCCGGTTTGAGGCTCGATTCCCCAGGACCCACGTTAGCCAGATGCACAAGGGGGTGCACGCATCTGGAGTTCGTTTGCAGTGGCTGGAAGCCATGGAGCACCCATTCTCTCTCTGTCTCTCTGCCTTTTTCTTTTTCTGTCTGTCTCTCTCAAATAAATAAATAAAAATAAACAAAAAAATAACAAAAAATAAAACAACCTAAGACCTTCAGATGGTGGTGGGTGGTCAGAGCAACGTCCAAGCCAGGCCCCCAAAACGTTGCCACTTCGCCCACAGAAACAAGAAGGCCCCGTGGGGACAAAGGTCTGGGATTCTCATTCTCTCCATGTGGCCCCTGCCTCTCGTCTTTTCCCATGGAGAAGGACACGCAAACCTTCCTGGCTGAAGATGGGTTTAGCCTAGGAGCTTCCTAAGGGACCTAGGGGAAAGAAAAGCTCTGAGTAGAGGCTATTGAGATAATTAAGTATGTGCTGAGGGATGGGGTCCCCACTATTGCTCACTGGACCTTGAAATCTTATCCCAAGCCACATCCCAGCCCAGCCCAGCCCAGCCCCCTGCTTCCGCCAGTGCGTTGCAGCATTTCGCCACCAGGGGTCAGAGTAGAACTAAGAATACAGCTGGTCCATCACCATCCCTAGGTGGGATCCTGGCGGTGCAAAAAGAGCTGGTCTGAGATCCAACCGCAAAAAGAACAATGCGATCAGATGGCAGCTGAGAATTTCAGAAAGTATTTTAGATTTTGCAACAGGTGACAGAATACAGGCAGGAGTGCGTTCGTGGGGTCCGCCAAGGCCTAGGGAGGGAACATCGTCTCCGTAGCTTCCTTCCTTATCATCCTCACACTTCGTCTCTGCTGGCATCATCCCACTTCACACTTTTCATAAGGACAAGAGTGACATGCAGAATGGGTGAGTCCCTTCAGACAGGATGTTGTGCAGCCCGAACTGCCCTGGAACTACAAAAGGCCTGAAATAGCCAAGGATGACCTTGAACTTGTGATCTTCCTGCCTCTACCTCCCAATTGCTGGGGTGACAGGCATGTGCTGCCTTACAGTGCAGTCAGTGATGAGGATCAAAGCCACTAAAATGCCAGGCATGGTGGAACCCGCCTGTCATCCCAGCAAAGACTGGAAGGTCCTCAGTGCTTTAGCCTAGCCAAGTCACTGAGCTCTGGGTTGGTTGAGACACCCTGTCTCAAAAAAAAAAAGTGAAGAAAAATAGTAAAAGATAATGCCAATCTCTGGCCTCCTCCACATGCACACATGTACACATGTACCTGCACACACGTGAACATGCATGCAGACCACACATGTATACATGAAAACAAATCTAAAGAGCAAAATATATTTAGTTTCTCACAACCATTCTGGAACATTCTGTGCTCTAGAAATGTTCTGACTTAGTGTGCGATGAAGTTGGGCCCATGAATGTTTAAGTTTTTCTTGGGAAAAGAGCTGTATTAGTTATTTTTCATGACAAAAGCAACTTAGAAGGAAGGATTTCTTCATGCTTGCAGTTGAGGGACCATAGTCCATCATAGTGGGAAGGCTGGTCACCTTCAGTCCACTGTCACCAAAGAGAAAGGGAGGAATACTGGTGCTCAGTTAGTCTTTTCTTTTTCCAATATTTTCTTTTAATTTTTATTTATCCATATGAGGGAGAAGGAGAGAGAGAGAGAGGCAGATACAGAGAATGGGCACATCAGGGCATCCAGCCACTGCAAACAAATACATGTGCCACCTTTTGCATCTAGCTTACGTGGGTACTGGGGAATGGAACCCAAGTCTTTGGCTTTGCAGGCAAATGCCTTAATCATTAAGCCATCTCATGTTCCCCTTTTTATTCAGCCTAGGACCCCAGCCCATGGAATGGTGCTTCCCACAGATGAGCTGATTGACACCCTAATTAACCTCATCCACAGAATCCCCAGCAGATGTGTGAGTCTCTTTTCTTAAATAATTCTATGTCCTGTCAAGCTGACAGTCAGTATAAACCATGGCTGGACTGGGGGCTCTGTCACTTGCTTCTCTGACAAGGAAAGAGGGGAGCTGGGCTCGTCCCTGGTCATTTGCAGTCTCTCTTGCATTCCTAAAAGACTCTGGTATCTGTCCTAGCCCACAGAGCGCCGGCGTGCCCTTGCCCGTCCCTGCAGAAGACCGGATACGGGGGTTTGAACCGTCTGCTTTACTACACACTAGCTGAGTCGCGCCAGGCCGGTCACAGGAGCAGCTCCTCCTGTAACCACCACACACAGCCCACCAGCCCACAGAGAGTGCTGCTCTCCTCTGCTAACACTGGGGCTACGGGAAAAGCCGTCCTGAGGCCCAAAGCTCACCCTGTGGAGGCCCAAGAGCTATGAGGACAAGGTAGATGGTAGCAAGGAACCAGACACCATGTACTTTGCTTGTTTTGTTTTGTGCTGGGACTAAAGGTATATACCACCATGCCTGGGTACACTTTTAAACTTTTTGTTTTGTTTTGTTGTTTTGTTTTTCAAGGTAGGGTCTTGCTCTGGTCCAGGCTGACCTGGATTTCACTATGTAGTCTCAGGGTGGCCTTGAACTCATGGTGATCCTCCTACCTCTGCCTCCCCAGTGCTGGGATCAAAGGCATGCGCCACCACACCCAGCTCCCTTTTAAACTTTTTATTGACAACCTTTGTACATATAACAATATGTCATGATCATGATCTCCTTCCACCACCCTCCCTTTTCCCCCTCCTGAATCCTCCTTCCACTGAATACCTTTTTCCTTTCAACTTGTCTTCAATTTTGCTTTGTTTTGTTCAAGATAAACTCTCACTCTAGCCCAGGCTGACTTGGAACTCCCTCTGTAGTCTCAAACTGGCCTCAAACTCACAGGGGTCCCCCTACTTCTGCTTCCTAAACTGTTGAGATTAAAGGCATGTGGGCTGGAGAGATGGCTTAGTGGGCTAAGGTGCTTGCCTGTAGAACTAAAGGACCCAAGTTTGACTCCCCAGTACCCACATCAGCCACATGCACATTTGGTCTGGAATTTGTTTGCAGTAGCTAGAGGCCCCTGGTGTACCCATGCTCTCTCTCTCGCTCTCTCTCTGCCTGTCTGCCTCTTTCTCTCCCTCTCACTCAAATAAATAAATTTTTTTTAAATATTTTACTAATTTATTTATGAGAGAGAAAGAGACAGAGAGAGAGAGAATGGGTGCTCCAGGGCCTCTAGCATATGAACTCCAGACACATGTGCCCCCATGTGCATCTAGCTTACGTGGGTCCTGGGGAATTGAACCTGGATCCTTTGGCTTTGCAGGCAAACACCTTAACCACTAAGCCATCCCTCCAGCCCTTTTTCTATTTTTAATGTTATCTTTCCCTCCTATTATGCAGGTCTTCTGTAGGTAGTGCATAGTGCAGCCACAGCTGGAGCTTCTTGGGGCTCACTGGCCAGTCAGCCTGGCTTAGTGTAAGGTCATGAATACCTCTGCAAATCTGCTTTTTAAAAATTTATATGAGAAAGTCAGGTGTGGTGGCGCACGCTTTAATCCCAGCACTCGGGAGGCAAAAGTAGGAGGATTGCCGTGAGCTCGAGGCCATCCTGAGACTACATAGTGAATTCCAGGTCGGCCTGGGCTTGAAAGAGACACCACCTCAAAAAAAAAAAAAAAAAATTATATGAGAGACAGAGAGAAAGCAAGTATGGACATGCCCGGGCCTTTTGCTTCTGTAGATGAACTCCAGACACATGTGCTGCTTTGGGCATCTGGCGTTACATGACTACTGGGGAATTGAACCCTGGCTGGCAGGCTTCGCAATTAAGCACCTTTAACCACTGAACCATCTTCCCAGGCCTTTTCCCTTTTCTGAGGCAGGAACTCATGAATCCCAGGCTGACCTCAAACTTGCTGTGTAGCTGAGAGCGTTTTCGGATTCTGCCTCAATCTCCTGAGGGTTACAGACAGGGGTTACCATGCCCAGCTTTATGAGGGTAGGTTGGTTGGGTCTGAGTTTCTTTTTCTTTTTCTTTCTTTCTTTTTGGGTTTTTCAAGGTAGGGTCTCGCTCTAGCCCAGGCTGACCTGGAATTCACTATGTAGTCTCAGGATGGCCTCGAACTCACCATGATCCTCCTACCTCTGCCTCCCGCCACCCAAGTGCTGGGATTAAAGGCGTGTGCCACCACGCCTGGCTCTTTTTTTTTTTTTTTTTTGAGAAAGAGTTTCATATAGCCCAGGCTGGCCTTGAACTACCTATGTAACAGAGGATTACCTTGAACTTCCACAGTCCCCTATTGTCTAACACATGAATCACTAAAACAGAGGCACTCAAAGGCTCCAAACAGGAAGTTACAAAGAGGGCTGAGGCTCAGCTCAGCAGTAGCTGGGGGTGGAGGGGGGGAGGAAACTGCAAAGACAAGGAGATACAAACATTAACCCCCTGATTTCATCACTGTAAATGTATACATGTATTGAAACATTTCACTGGACTCCATAAATATACACAAGTTTATGGGTTAATTGAAAACAGTTTCGTTTTGTTTTGGTCTCACTCTAGCCCAGGCTGACCTGGAATTCACTATGTAGTCTCAGGGTGGCCTTGAACTCATGGAGATCCTCCTACCTCTGGGATTATAGGTGTGCACCACCACACCCTGCCCAGAAAACAGTTTTGAAAGTAGGGTGTGGTAGCACATGCCTCCAATCCTGACAGTTGAGGGGTTAAGGCAGGAGGACAGTGAACTCAAGGCCAGCCTGGGTTATACAGGAAGATTCTGTCTCAAAAAAAAAAAAAAAAATTGGGCAGGGAGGGGTGCTTTGGAGGAGAGCTTGCTGGAAATGCACATAAAAAAGCAGGGCTTGGAGATGAACAAGGTAGCACGTGAATCTGGAGTTCATCTGCAGTGGCTGGAGGCCCTGGTGCGCCCATTCTCTCTCTCTGCCTCGCTCTCTGGTTTTATTTTCTTGAAGCAGGGCTTGGGCTGGAGAGATGGCTTAGCCATTAACATGAAACCTAAGGACCCATGTTGGACTCTCTATATCCCATGTAAGCCCGACACACAAAGTTTAGGCAAACACAAAGTGCACATGCCCGCTAGGTGGCGCAAGTGTCTGGAGTTCAATTTCAGGGGCTGAGGCTCTGGCATGCCAATTCTCTCTCTCTCTCTTTCCCTCTGTCTCTCTAAAAAATAATTTAAAAAATTAAGTTTTTAAAAGCAGGGTTTACTTGTAATCCTAGAAGTGGGAAAGTGGAGACTGGCAGATCCCTGGAGCTCACTGGCCAGTCAGCCTAGCTTAATTGGCGAATGCTGTCTCAAACAAGGTGGATGGTACGCAAGGGAAAACACCCACGGTTGTTCTCTGGTCTCCATGTGCATGCAAGCCTGCACACACACACACATGGAAGTGCACACACACATTTATTTTGCATGGTTAAGTGGATAGTAGTGCTAACTGCCCTGATTTGATCCTTATGCACTGTATACATGTACCAGGTATCACAGTACCCTTTAAATGCATGCAATTAAAATAATAATGTAGGGATGAAGAGATGGCTTAGTGGTTAAGTGCTTGCCTATGAAGCCTAAGGACCCTGGTTCGAGGCTTGATTCCCCAGGCTCCACGTTAGCCACATGCACAAGGGGTGCACACATCTGGAGTTTGTTTACAGTGACTGGAGGCCCTGGCGTGCCCATTCTCTCTCTCTCTCTGTGTCTGTCGCTCTCAAATAAATAAACAAAATTAAATAATAATGTAGGACTAGAGAGATGGCTCAACGGTTAAAGGTGCTTGCTTGCAAAGCCTGATGGCCAGGATTTGATTCCCCACCCACATGAAGCCAGATGGACAAAGTGAATCATGCTTCCGGAGTTCATTTGTAGTGGCAAGAGGCCCTCACATGCCAAGTCATTTTCTCTCCCCCCCTCTCTCCCTATCCCTTCCCTAGCAAATATATTTATCTTTAAAAAGTAAAAAAAGAACCAGGAGTGGTGGTGCACACCTTTAGTCCCAGCACTGGGGAAGCAGAGGTAGGAGGATCACCATAAGTTCAAGGACACCCTGAGACTTCATAATGAATCCCAGGTCAGCCTTGGCTAGAGTGAGAACCTACCTTGAAAAACAAAACCATTACAAAATATAATAATAATAATGTAAAATTATTATTAAGAGGGGTATAAAGGATGCTTTGGAAATGGCCTAGGAAGATCCCCTAGCTCCTCTGCCCTCAGCCAGTTCTTCCCAGCTCAAATCCGGGAATTTTAACTTTGCCACATCATCAGTACCACTATTATATTGCAAAACTTACACATGCTGAGTTTTCTACCACAGGCTTTAAGTCCAGCTATTTGGGAGGATCAGAAATTGAAGGCCTACTGAGGCTCAAGGTCAGATTGGGCAGTTGGGACCTCAGAATAAAGAGTGGCCCAGGCTTGGTGGTTTACACCTTTAATCCACACATTAGGGAGGCTGAGGTAGGAGCATCGCTGTGAGTTCTAGTCTGAGGCCAGTCAGAGTCTGAGTTCTAAGTCAACCTAGGCTATAGTGAGCCCCTGCCTTGTAAAAAACACAAAAGAAAGAAAGAAAGAAAGAAAGAAAGGAAGGAAGGAAGGAAGGAAGGAAGGAAGGAAGGAAGGAGGAAAGAAAGAAAGAAAGAAAGAAAGAAAGAAAGAAAGAAAGAAAGAAAGAAAGAAAGAAAGAAGGGGAAGAGGGAAGAAAGAAAGGCGGGAAGGAGAGAGGGAGGAGGAAGGAAGGAAGGAAGAACTGGGCATGGTGGTGCATGCCTTTAAACCTCAGCACTTGGGAGGCAGAGGTTAGGAGGATCACCATGAATTTGAGGCCACCCTGAGACTACATAGTGAATTCCAGGTCAGCCTGCGCTAGAGTGAGATCCTACCTTGAAAAACCAAAAAGTAAATACATAAATTAAAAAAAAAAAAAGAGGGCTGGAAAGATGGCTTAGCGGTTAAGCGCTTGCCTGTGAAGCCTAAGGACCCCGGTTCGAGGCTCGGTTCCCCAGGTCCCACGTTAGCCAGATGCACAAGGGGGCGCACGTGTCTGGAGTTCGTTTGCAGAGGCTGGAAGCCCTGGCGCGCCCATTCTCTCTCTCTCCCTCTATCTGTCTTTCTCTCTGTGTCTGTTGCTCTCAAATAAATAAATAAATAATTTTTTAAAAAAAAAAGAAAGAAAGAAAAAGAAAAGAAGATGAAGAGATGGCTCAACAGTTAAGGTACTTGCCTACAAAGCCTAACTAACCCAGAACCAGATGTACAAAGTAGCACACACATTTCCAGTTCATTTGTAGTGGCAGGAGGACCTGACATGCCCATTCTCTTTTTCTACCTCTCTCTCTCAATCTGTCTCCCTCTGTCCTTGCTAATAAATAAAATCAAACAAAAATAAAGGAAAAAGAAAGAAATGAAAAGGGTCTGGGGGTGGGTGTCAGGGACATAGCCCAGTGGTAGAATGCTTGCTTAGTTTGCAGCAGGCCCTGGGTTAAATCAGTTTAACATCTTAATATTATGGCATGAATAAAGTAGCAGAGCTGGAGAGATGGCTCAGTGGTTAAGGCGCCTGCCTGCAAAGCCTACGGCCCAGGTTTGATTCCCCAGTACCCACATAAAGCCAGATACAAAATGACACATGTGTCTGGAGTTCATTTGCAGTTGTTAGATTCCCTAGCATGCCCATTCTCTCTCTCCCTCTCCCTCCCCCCTCTCTCCTGTGAATAAATAAATACAAATATATATTAAAGTCTTTCATAAAAGCCAGTTAAATTTCCTAGCAATCTGTCTTGGAGGAGCCCAGGAGGGCACCCTGACGCTGCATCCTCTGGGCCCTGCACTCAGTTTCTTCCACTGGTGGAAAGTTTTCCAGCCTCACCAGGGGTTTGCACCATGTCAGCTCCAATCCTCACGGGCTTCCTACAGCTCCGTCATCAGTCCTTACGGCCAAGGCCTCCCGGTTTTCAGCTGGGAAGGCAGTCTCTGCACATGCCGCACCACAGACGACCGTGAAGGCATGGCACTGAGAGAGGCACCGTGTGACCCACTAGAGTTGGCATCTAGGGTTTCTGAGGACCTGGGGGAGCTAATCAGGGTCAGTGTTTCCTTTTCACAAGATGAAAAAGAATTCTGGGAACTGGGGGCACAGTAACATCAGCAAGTCAACTTGAATGAGCTGTGTTCCCTTAGAAGAGTGGGTGCTGGCCGGGCATGGTGGTTCACGCCTTTAATCCCATCACGTGGGAGACAGAGACAAGGTCTCCTAAACCCAGAGACAAGGTCTCCTAAACCGGTGTGGTGGCGCACGCCTTTAATTCCAGCACTTGGGAGGCAGAGGTAGGAGGAGCTCTGTGAGTTCAAGGACACCCTGAGACCACATAGTGAATTCCAGGTCAGCCTGGGCTAGAATGAGACCCTACCTCAAAAAAACAAACAACAACAACTAAAAAAAAAAAAAAAAAAAAAAAAGCGGGGAGGGCTGGGCTGGAGAGATGGTTTAGCGGTTAAGCACTTGCCTGTGAAGCCTAAGGACCCTGGTTCGAGGCTCGATTCCCCAGGACCCACGTTAGCCAGATGCACAAGGGGGCACACGTGTCTGTAGTTTGTCTGCAGTGGCTGGAAGCCCTGGCACGCCCATTCTCTCTCTCTCTCTCTCTCTCTCTTTCTCTGTCTGTCGCTCTCAAATAAATAAATAAAAATAAACCAAAAAAAATTTTAAAAAAAGTGGGGAGGGGAGTACTGGGGCGAGGCTCCATTCCTAGAGAGCTTGCCTAGCAGATTCCCAGAACAGCATGGACCAGGGTTGGTGGCACAGGCCTGTAAGCCCAGCATGCGGGAGGTACGGGCAGGACCAGAAGTTTGAGATCCATCTTCAGCTATACAGCAAGTTTGAGGCCAGCCTTGGGATTACATGAGACCCTGTTTCTGCACTGATAGCATTTACAGCCTGGTCATTTCTTTTTTTTTTTTTTTTTTTTTTTTTTGAGATAGGGTCTCACTCTAGGCTGACCTGGAATTCACTATGGAGTCTCAGGGTGGCCTTGAACTCATGGCGATCCTCCTACCTCTGCCTCCCAAGTGCTGGGATTAAAGGCGTGCGCCACCATGCCCAGCCGGGTCATTTCTTATGGGGATGATAGAGTATGGCATGGGTCTTACAGTGCCTTTGGCCCCTCCTTACCCATTAGGTACCAGTAGTCTTTCATGTACTGTGACCACCAACCATGTTGCCAGACATTGCCTGACTGCTTGGAGGTGGGTGAAGGCAGGGAACAATCTTGCTCTGTTCAGGAGCCCTTGGTTTAGCTATGAAGACCTGCACTTACCTCAAGGAAAATGGGGTGTCTTTGGGGAGGTACATATCTGCCCGACCATCCCAGTGAAGCAACGTTGCTTCTTTGGTCTGTCCCCAGCCACTGCTATGGGGCCAGGGGACTATGCTGTGGAGAGCTTTGATGGAGAAGAAAATACACAGGTGGGGACCGAGAAGCAACTGGGGGCACTGACCCTTTTGCACCTCACTCTGAACAGCGCCACCCACAACTTACAGCAAGTGGGCGATGTGGGCTGGGCAGGAGTCAATCAGCCATGTGCTGTCTGGTGGCCTGCAGACCCTGGTGTATTCTTTCTCTCTCTCTCTCTCTCTCTCTCTCTCTCTCTCTCTGTCTGTAATGGGGTGTTAGGGGTCTAGGAAAGTCCTTGAACCCCAAATCCTAGGTTCATTTCATTTCTAATTTTAATCAAAGAATTGAATAAAAAAAGAGAAGGATAATTATTAAAGTATTTTTTGAGGAAAGTACAGAGCCAAGGACAGGCACCCACAGGGCTAGAGATCGCACGTGGAGGGCCTGGGAAAACCATGGAAAGAAAAGAGAGAAAAGAAAGCTCAAGGAGCTCCTGCCACATTGGGAGCTGGAGGGGATAAAGAACCCATGTGGCGAGCAAGGGTTAGGGGGCCCTCCCCTCGGCTCAACGCTGCTGGACCTGGGCCCAGGCTCGGTCAAGAGAAAAACTCACCCACAGCTGGAAGGTCCCAAGTGGTCAGAGAGCCTGCCCTCCCCTTGCAAAGGTAGTTATGACCTTATAACTGTGGGCTGTCTTCTAGCTCAGGTGAACCAGTGGGGCAGCTGACTAGTTAGGACTAGGGACTGTCTCCAGAAGAGGCTAGCCCTGACACCACGTTCCAGGGGCTGAACTTGATCAACCACAGTCTTTAAATCCTATGAAAGACCTCCTTCCTGGGAGATGTCCTGGTTGTTTGTGGAAAAACAGGTTTAGGGAACTGGGCAAGAGATAAGATCATCACCCTAACTGTATCCCCCTCTGTCTTCTCTCTCTCCCCTCCCCTCCCTTCCCCTCCCCTCCCCTCCCCTCCTCTCTTCTCTCTCTCTCTCTCTCTCTCTCTCTGGCTTCTCTCTCCTCTATTCTCCTCTCTCTCACACACACAGATCTCACTCTAGAACAGGCTGTCTTGAGACTTGCTCTGTAGCCCATCCTGACCTCCAACTCACAGCAGTCCTACCTCTGCCATCCCAGTGCTAGAATTATAGGCATGAGCCTATACTTTTTCTGTTTTCTCTTTAATGTTCTGGTCTATTAGAGACATGGTTCATGCAGCCCAAGCTAGTCTAGAGCCAACCTACATAGCCAAGGATGACCTTGAGTTCCTGACAAGATTGACCTTGAGTTCCTGATTCCTCTTGCTTCCTGAGGTTGTAGGTGTGCACCACCACGCCCAGTTTATGCAGAAATTGAACCCATGGCTTAGTACATGCTAAGCAGGCACTCTACCCACTGGGAGCCACGTTGCCAGGTCCCCTGGTGTGTACTTGGAGGCACCCCGTTATTTCTCCCTTCAGGGGTTGTCACCAGAGACCCTAGAAGTTCCTGTTACGAGCTCAGCTCACCGTCATGCCTTTTTTCCTGCCTCTGTCTCAAGCACGGTGAAAACAGAGGCCTGACTAGGAGACATAGTTAATGTGCACCCACAAATAATCCCTGGCACCCAGTTTCCATGTAAGCAGACCCATCATCACCCACGCCACAAAGGATGGCGGTAACAGGCGTTCAAAATAACCCAGGCCCCCTGCGGGAAGGCAGGTGAAGGAGGGAAGGTCCCTTTATAGTCTAACAATTCATGGAGTAATGACCTAACATCGCTCCTCTGGGAACAGCCCAAGAAATGGATTTCTGCAGGTAATGGAAAGTAAGAGCCAAGTCGGCAAAGCCTAAGACAGAATAAATCTGAGGCCCTGGGAGAATAGTCGTGGAGTGAGAAAGTAATCTGTAAGCACTCTACTGAATGTGAACCCAGGGAGGAATTGGGATGAATTCAGTGCCACAGGGTCCAAGGGACCCCCCGATCCTGTCCCTTCCCACAAGCAACTCTAACGGACAGGATAGAGGAGGCTCTCACCCAGGGTGGAGAGCTCTTTTGAAGATCTGTGCAAATTCCCAGCTTGTGTGTAGTGGGGAGACAGCAATTGGGATTTCTTTTTTTTTTCTTTTCTCTTTTTCTTTTTCTTTCTCTCTTTCTTTTTTCATTTTCTTTTCTTTTTTTTTGTTGTTGTTGTTGTCTTTCAAGGTACGGTCTCACCCTAGCTCAGGCTGACCTGGCATTCACTATGTAATCTCGGGGTGGCCTTGAACTCATAGTGATCTTCCTACCTCTGCCTCCTGAGGGCTGGAATTAAAGACGTGCACCACCACAGCCAGTGAATATGGGGTTGCTTTGATCTGCTCCATTCTCCTGTCCACCCTTCAACACTCTACCCGTGAGTCACCACCTGTGAGAAGACGAAGAGTCGAGTCCTCGTCTGCAGCTGTTTGGCCTTGAAGCCACAACAACCCTCCTTCCCCGGGGTGGAAGGCGCCACCCTCAGCTTGGGAACTTCCTGTACGTGGACCACCACTAGCAGAGCTGCCCAGTCTTGAGGAAGGGGTTCCCACCCCAGTTAATCCTTCTGGAAATGCCCTCCCAGACTGCCCGGAGGCTCGTCTCTCCATTGATCCCTGACGCATCACGTTGACGGTGGAGATTCGCCACCGCCCAGGTCCATCACGCTCTACGCCGTCATCCCTGGCTGCCACTGCGGCTGCGGCCACCTGCGGGCCTGCCATCTCGGCTCCCTCACTGTGCCTCTCTCCACCTCCACCTCCACGACTGACTCCGCCGAGATTTCAAACCTGGCCAGGACCAAGAAACCAACTTTCTAGAAGACTGGGGAATGTGGAGGTAAGCATAATGCAGAAGAAAAAAATTTCCAGGTAGACAGGGGCAACCCTGCTCAGCCGACTAGATAAAAGCCCACCTACCAGGTCCACAGGAGCTCCGGGGCCCCTCACCCACCCAGCTCTCCTCCAGGACCCTCCACGGGGATCTCTCCCACCACCGGGGCCCTGTGTCGCAGGGAGGGCCCGAGCGATGCCTCTCATTCCTGCTGCGGTTCCTCTCCAGTCACCACGGCCAAGCTCTGGGCTGGAACGACACTCCCGTGAGTGCGCCCCTTACATTCCACAGAATAATTTAACCCACTGGGCAAACCTAGAAACAGATTTCCAGCCTTCACTTCGCCAGGCGTTGTTTGGCTTGTCTCTTTGCATGGGGATGTTTGCGGGCTCCTGTGTGTGGGCGGGCGCACATGGAGGCCACAGGTTGACGTTGGGGAGTCTTCCTTAGCTGCTCTCCACGTTTTTCCTTGAGATAAAGTCTCTCCTGAACCTAGAGCCCACTGATTTAGCTAGCCCAGCTAGCCAGTGAGCCCGAGGAACTTCCCCTCACCCCACCCCAGTGCTGGGATCACGGGCAAGCACGACCATTTTGTGCACGTGCTTGGGATTCAAACTCACTCATACTTGGTGGCAAGCATTTCGCCAACAGAGCCCCTTCCAAACTCTTTATTTATTTATTTTTTCCAAGGTAGGGTCTCACTCTAGCCCAGGCTGACCTGGAATTCACTATACAGTCTCAGGGTGGCCTCGAACTCACGGTGATCCTCCTACCTCTGCTTCCCAAGTACTGGGATTAAAGGCATGTGCCACCACACCCAGCTCAGACTCTGTTTTTAAAAATATATTTGTTGCTGGGCGTAGTGGTGCACACCTTCTATCCCAGCACTCAGGAGGCAGAGGTAGGAGGAGCGCCATGAGTTCAAGGCCACCTTGAGACTACACAGTGAATTCCAGGTCAACCTGGGCTAGAGTGAGACCCTACCTCAAAAAATTGAAGGGAAAAAACCTTCACTTTGTTTATTCGTATGTGTGTGAGAGAGAGAGAGCGTGGACACACCAGGGCATCTTTGCTGCCACAAAACATCCAGATACATGTGCCACTTTATGCATCTGTCTTTACTTGGGTACTGGGGTATCAAACCTAGGCTGGCACGCTTTGCAAGAAAATGTCTTTAGGCACTGAGCCATCTCCCCAGCCCTGTGGCTTGTTTTGAGACAGGGTCTGGTGTAGCCCAGACTAGCCTCAGGCTTTCTGTGTAGCTGACAATGACCTTGAACTTCTGAGTCTCCTTCCTCCACATCCCAGGAACTAGGATTTCAGCTCTCTGCCACTACACTGGGTTTTGTTCATTGCTGGGATGGAATTCAAGTCTCCATACATGCTAGGCAAGCACTCTGGACGATATGCCCAGCCCCTTTCCCCCAGTTTTGCATTAGAAGCTATTAGGGGTTGAAGGTGGACCCTCCTGGCATCAAGAATGCAAGGTCAGCCAGGCGTGGTGGTACATGCCTTTAATCCCAGCACTCAGGAGGCAGAGGTAGGAGGATCGCCGCCATAAGTTCGAGGCCACCCTGAGACTACATAGTGAATTCCAGGTTAGCCTGAGTGAGAGCGAGACCCTACCTCGAAAAATTGAAGGGAAAAAAAAGAAGTTCAAGTTTATCCCTTACAACATTGTATGAACTAAAGTTTCTGGAAGCAGCCTCCCCTACATTGAATATCCGACTGGGCTGATAGACTGAGGAGAGCTGCAAGAGAGTGTGTGGACTTGGAATGTTGCAGAGCTAAATCATCCTGGGCTCTTAGCCCCTGTGATAGCCATTTGTTGCCCATCTCTGGGTGACTCAATAGGTAAATTCTTTTGGAATATACAAACATCCCTAGCTTCCACATTCTCAGAAGCTTAGGATGGGGCTGGAGAGGTGGCTTAGTGGTTAAGGCACTTGCCTGGGAAGCCTAAAGGCCCAGGTTCAATTCTCCAGGTCCCACATAAGCTAGATGCACATCATGGCACGTGGAGTTTGTTTGCATTCTGCCCCCCTATCTCTTTCCCTCCCCCTCTCTCAAATAATAAATAAAAATAAAAAATATTTTTTAAAAAAGCTAAGAATGTCCTCTGATAGAATCTGAGGCCTTACTACAGGTTTCCTTGCTTTTTCGCAACCTGCCTACTGATGTTTCCAGTATGGATGTATGAATGTATGTATGTATATGCATATATGTATGTGTGTTTTTATGTATGGATGTGTATGTGTGTGTGTGTGCATGTATGGACATGCAGGGTCTCTTGCCACTGCAAAGGAATGTCAGGCTTTTGCAATACTTTTTGAATTGAGCTTTAAGTAGGTGGCTTGGGAATTGAACCGGGCAGTGAGCTTTGGCCAGCAAGCACCTTTAAGCACTGAGCCACCTTTTTGCTCCCCACCAATGTTTTTTGAGATAGCTTCTCTCTAGAGCCCAGGCTGACCCAGAATTTACTGTGTAGTCTCAGGCTAGCCGTGAATACACAGTGATCCTCCTTCCTCTGCTGGGATTGAAGGATGTGCCACCAAGCCCGGTACCACTGCAACTTCATTTATTTATTTATTTGTTTGTTTGACAGAGAAAGAGGGAGAGACAGGGAGAGAGAGAGAGAGAGAATGGGTGCACCAGGACCTCCAGCCACTGTAAACAAACTCCAGACGCATGTGCCCCCTTGTGCATCTGGCTAACATGGGTCCTGGGGGATCGAGCCTGGGTCCTTTGGCTTTGCAGGCAAATGCCTTAATCGCTAAGCCATCCCTCCCGCCCACAAAATACTTTTTAAAAAACTTCATGAAACTATTATCACACTTGAATTTGGGGTGACCTAAATCTGTGTTCCTGGGCCATGTTCACTCATATTGGCTACAGAATGAACTACCTCATTCCTTTTGAGGTGAGAGCTGTATTTTTCTTTTTTTAAGGACAATAGTGAGTTCAAGGTCATTCTTGGCTACCAGAGAAGTTGCCTCAAAAGACCAACAAAACAAGCAGATGTTGCTCAGTGGGAGAGCTCTCCCCAACATGCGGTAGTCTGGGTTCCACTCTCAACCACCAAAAGGAAAAAAAAAAAAAAAAATCCAGGGTTAAGACTGCCTGATTTTGGCTTTCAGCTTACCTCTGCACCACTTCCTACTCTGGGGTATTCACCAGAACCATGCTCCCTGGCACCCGGGGTCAGGCATTTGGAAAATGCAGGGGAGCAATTTTGTGAATGGATGCGTTGATTAAGGAATGTATAGGTGACACAGGTAAATAAACCCCAGCCCACTTCTTTGGGCTGAAGCCATTGTTACTGCTGGTCAGCAGGCCCCTCGCCAGCCACATCCTTTAATCCAGCAGCAGATTCAAATGCACATTCTCTGGGCACCTGTCGCTTCCAAAACCACCAAAATGACAAAACAAAATCAAAAGCCCGAGGAAATCCAGCAGGTCCATCAGCAAAACAAAGAGCTCCTCCATCAAGTACTAGAGGCCTGGGGTTTCTCCTCCTACTGGAGGAGAGAGAGGAGCAGGCCACGGGTCCTAGGAGGCTCGACCAGGCCCTCCCCAAAGGGGACACTGATTTCCATTTCCAGGAGTTGCTTCCTTACTGGTCTTGAATAGGTCATGAATGCAATCTCAAAATGGCTGGACTTGTAAAGCACCCCCCTCCCCCTTTGTGGAGAGAACTTGAACGCTTTCCTTCCCTTCCCTGCCTGTCCCTTTCTTTCCGTTCCTGTTCCCTTCCTCTCTCCCTCTATCCCCTCCCTTCTTCCATTCCTTTCTTTCCCCTCACTTCTTCCCTCAAGGAGCCTAAACTGGCTTTGACCTCTTTATGTAGCAAGGATGACCTAGAACTTCTGGTTGGTTTTTTGTTTACTGTTTGTTTGTTCTTTCGAGGTAGTGTCTGTAGCCCAGGCTCACCTGATACTCACTCTGCAGTCCCATGCTTGCCTCAGACTCACACTGATCCTCCTGCCTCTGCCTCCTAAGGGCTGGGATTAACAGGTGTGCCACCAAGTCCAGCTAATAACCATGGGCTTCTAATCCTCCTGCCTCCACTTCTGGACTCCACATTGGGTTTATGAGCTTGCTATTCTAAATTTAAGCCGTACCCCTGTCACCTGATTGAGCAATTATAATTGTACCTTCAGGCTTCTGTCCTGAACTATCCTGCCACATCTGTGGTAAGAAGTATGCCTAAGAACCTCCTTTGCAGCCAGGCATGATGGTGCAAACCTGCAATCTCAGCATCGGGAGGCTGAGGCAAGAAGATTGCTGGCTAGTGTAAATCTGGTCTAGGTTATTTAAGGAGTTCCAAGCCAGACTAGGCTACAGAGACCCTATCTTAAAAAAAAAAAAAAAAAAAAAAAATTTCTTTACAACGTTCTCTGCACTACTGTGCACTGAAACAATCTAAGTGTCCCTAACCAGGGGCAACAGGGGATTCATCAACGATAGCATGGTATATCCCCACTGTGGTATAACAAGCAGCTCTTAAAACATGGGGCAAGAAAAACGCAGAATACGGGGCTGAGGAGATGACTCACTGTTGCAAGTACTCACCATGTAAAATGCCAGGTATAGTGGCATATTCCTGTAATCCCAGCACTGGGGAAGTGGCAACGATGAACCTCTGGGACTCCCTGGATACCTAGTCTCGCTGAATCATTACGTCTAGATCCAGCAAGATACCCAGTCTCAAAGAATAAGGTGGAGAGCAATGAAGGATATGCACACAAACACCACGTGCACACGAACACCACGTGCACATGAACACCACGTGCACACGAACACCACGTGCACACACGTGCAGCAGGGCAAGAAAAGAATGTTGAAGGACAAAGGAAATTTTCACCGCCACATATACAATGTCATGCATTAGCAAGGAATTCTGGAAAGTGAGGAAGGGTGTTGGGAGCAGTTGAAAAGCATTTAGACCACAGGGAAGTGCTGGGGGCAGCTTCCATGTGAGAAGCTGGCATGACCCCCTTTTAAAAATTGGGGACTGGGAAAGTGATTTGGCAGGTAGGAGTCTTTGCCAGCGAAGCGTGGGGACCTGAGTTTGATCTCCAGCACCCACATTAAAAAATAGGCGTGCGAGCCAGGCATGGTGGCGCATGCCTTTAATCCTAGCACTTGGGAGGCAGAGGTAGGAGGATTGCCTTGAGTTCAAGGCCAGCCTGAGACTACATAATGAAATCCAGGTCAGCCTGGACTAGAGCAACACCCTACCTCGAATAAAGAAAGAAAGAAACAAACAAACAAAAAACAGGCATGACATAGGTATTGTGGTGCACACCTTTAATCCCAGCATTTGGGAGGCAGAGATGGGGGAATCTCTGTGAGTTCCAGGCTACCCTGATACTAAGAGTGAATTCCAGGTCAACCTGGGCAAAAGTGAGACTCTCCCTCAAAAACAAAACAAAACAAACAAACAAAAAAAAAAAACCAAAAGTAAAAACAAAAGCCAGGCATGGGGAACTGGGGGATCGGAGAGATGGCTCAGCATTTGGAGTACTTGCCTGCAAAGCCTAATGACTGGTTTGATTCCCCAGTACCCACATAAAGTCAGATGCACAAAGTGTTGTATGTATCTGGAGTTCATTTACAGCAGCTAGAGGGCCCTGATGTGCCCGTTCTCTCTCTCTCTCTGAAAATAAATACATAAAATTACATTTTTTAAAAAGCCAGGCATAGCTGAGCAAGGTGGCTCAAACCTTTAATCCCAGCACTCGGGAGGCAGAGGTAGGAGGATCACCATGAGTTCGAGGCCACTCTGAGACAACATAGTGAATTCCAGGTCAGCCTGAGCTAGAGTGAAATGCTACCTCAAAAATAAATGAATAAATAAAATAAAATAAATGAATAAAAAGCCAGGCATGGTCACACGTGACTATGACCCCAGTAGTGAGAGGGAAAGGCAGATGGGTAGCTAAGAGCTGGTCAGCCATTGGAACTGAAAAATGGAGAGCTCTGGGTTCAATAAGAGACTCTGTCCAAAGGAAGAAAAGCAGATATGTGACAGACAAGGACACCCAACATCTTCCTCCAGCCTCCTCATGCATATGCATGGAGCATGCATATCTACAAACAGACTTTTTCTTTTTGGTTTTTCGAGGTAGGGTTTCATTCTAGCCCAGGCTGACCTGGAATTCACTGTGGAGTCTCAGGGTGGCCTTGAACTCACAGTGATCCTCCTAACTCTGCTTCCCAAGTGCTGGGATTAAAGGCACACACCACCATGCCTGGCCACACAGACATTTTTAAAGCTCTCTTTGTGTTGGGGAGGTGGCTCTGGGAAAATGCAATCTGGGGCAAGGGCAGAAGGAAAGGTTAAGGGGACTTCAGCCTCAAATAGGACCATGATTTCCACCATTTAAAAAAATATATATATATTCTGGTTTTGAGAGAGAGAATGGGCACACCAGGGCCTCTATAGCCACTTCAAACAAAGGCCAGATGCATGTGCCACCTTGTGCATATGGGTACTGGGGAATCAAACCTGGATCCTTAGGCTTCACAGGCAAACACTTTAACCACTAAGCCATCTTTCCAGGCCCTGTCATACTTTTTATTTGAGATAATATCTTTCATTGAACTGAGAACTCACCAATTCAACTAGACGAAAATAGCCAGCAAGCACCAGAGATTCTCCTGTTCTAGCCTCCCCGACGCTGAGACTATAGCTGTGTACCACTGGCTTTCCCGTGGGCGCTGGGATTGGAGCTCATTTCCTCTGGCTTGCCTGCATGACAAGCATTTACCCACAGAACCATCTCTGCGTACTCTCTGTCTTTCTAAGACAGAGCCTCGTGTGTCCCAGGCCAGACTTGAACTCACTATGTAGCCAAGGGTGATCTTGTTCCTTCTACTTCCATTTCCCAAGTGCTGGGACTACAGGCGTGCTCTGCTGTGTCTGGTTGTAATTCTTACCTTTTTTGTTGTTCTTTTTCTGAAGCTGGACCCCAGGTTCTTTCTTGCTCGTGGTAAACTCAGGCTCCAAACCCCCATTTATTATTTTTTAAAATTTAGTTTGTTTTATTTATTTGTTTTGGTTTTCCGAGGTAAGGGATCTCACTCTAGCCCAGGCCGACCTGGAATTCACTCTAGTCTAAGGCTGGCCTTGAACTCACATGGATCCTCCTCCCTCTGCCTCAGGAGTGCTGAGATTAAAGGCATGCGCCACCATGCGCCCAGCTTCAAAACCCCTATTTCTGCTCCTATCTTTCAGTGAGACATGGAACCATAATTGCCACATGGCTGTAGCTAATGGCTGATATGACAGAGATCAATATAGGTGACCTGACATGTGAGTGTTCTGCATTAAAGGAGATAATTAAAGGTCTGTTTGGGCCTGAGTTCTTAGAAGGGGAGTCTACAGCCTTGATGGGTTAAGTAGAACGGGGTGATGGTGTAGCTGGTTAAAGGCAGACTTGAGCTTCAAATCCAAGTTCAGCCTTGCCAAAGCCTGTGACCGCCGGGCAGAGGGAGCGAGCTCTTTAACAAGCCTGGGCGGCCTGACTGATTGACTCTCAGCCATCGGGCCCAGAAAGGCCTTTCAGTCTCAAGAGATCAGCAGACGAGAGAGGCTTTAATTGATAGGAACCAGAAGGTAAAAATGGCTCTCTTTGGGGTGAGCTCACACTCTTGTCTGATTTCCTTCTGATGAGGAGATAAGAAGGAAAAATGCCAGAATTTCAAGTCACACCCAAACCACCAAGAATCCTTCTCTGTCTGCAGGGCCCACAGGCTGTTTGAAACCAGCTCCCGCCTGTCCTGGCCCCAAGTCTGTCTTCGCCACCCCCCATGTTGGCCTCCCCACTAACACACCCTTCAAGAACTCCCCAGGCCCCTTGCTTCCCAACTTGAGCCCTAGGCTCTCAGAGAAAGGCCTGGAAGTACCTCCCAAGCAGCCGAACCCACTGTGAGTGAGTCAAAGGCCTGCCTTCCTTCCTTCCTTCCTTCCTTCCTTCCTTCCTTCCTTCCTTCCTTCCTTCTTTCCTTCCTTCCTTTCCTCTTTTACTTCTTCATTTTATTTTTAACTAAGTAGAGGCTTGGATGGATATATCATGTGTTGGTACCATCTTTTCCCTCCTTCCTGCCCTACTCCACTGAGGAACCCCCTTAGTGGGATTGCTGGTATTCACCATGGAGTCAAAGACATTTCTTCAGTGAGTATCTATTTTGAAGAGAAGGGAAATTTGGGCTAGAGAGATGGCTTAGCAGTTAAGGCAGTTTCCTGGGAAGCCTAAGGACCCAGGTTTGATTCTCCAGGTCCCACATAAGCCAGATGTACTTGCATGTGGAGTTTGCTTGCAGTGGCTAGAGGCCCTGACACACCCGTTCTCATGCTCTGTCTCTCTCTCTCTCTCTCCCTCCCTCTCCTACTTGTCTGTCTCTAATAAAGTAAAAAAAAAGATATTAAAGAGAGAGAGAGAGCAGGGCATGGTGGTGCACGCCTTTAATCCCAGCATTCGGGAGGCCTAGGTAGGAGGATAGCTATGAGTTCAAGGCCACCCTGAGACTACATAGTGAATTCCAGGTCAGCCTGGGCCAGAGTGAGACCCTACCTCAAAAAGACAAAAAAAAAGGGGGGGTGGGGGGAGAGAGAGAAGGGAAACTAAGGGCTGCATTCCAGAGTCTTTGGCTTAACATGGCCCATTGAGCCTCTGTACTTGCAATTCCCACCCAGACTCTCCAGGGTCCTTAGCATCCCCTACCTGCCATATCTCCTAGGCTGAACAAAGTAGGCCTGGTGCAATGGCTCAGTCAGTAGTGTGAGGACCTCAGTTCAGATCCCCAGAACCCGTATAAATGTTGTAGATGCTGGCCAGGGGCGTACATTACAAACACCTATAACCCCAGTGCTCTGGAGGTGAAGACAGGTGGATCACTTGGGTGAGCTGGTTAGCTAGTCTAGTTGAACCGGTGAGTTCTGGGTTGCAAGACTCTGTCTCAGGTTGGAGAGATGGCTCAGCAATTAAAGGTGCTTGCTTGCAAACCTACTGACCTGAGTTCATTTCCCGAGCACACACCTAAAGTGACAAAATGCATCCAGAATCCAAACATGGCCCCAGCAGTGGGAGGCAGAGCCAGGAGAATCTGGAGGTTCAGAAAACAGCCTGATGGGCCTATCCAGTGGCAAAACAGCACAGGAGACCCTGTCTCAAAAAGGAGGAGACTTGACCCAAGGTTGTCCTCCGACCTCCTCCACGGCACATGTGTTCTCATGCATCCATGTATGGGCACACACAAAATAAAAGTCCCTTTCTCCAAAAGTAAGGTGGGGAGCAATTGAAGAAGACTGTTAGTGCCAACCTCTGGCCTCTCTGTGCACCTACATACATGTGCACACACATGAACACACATGCATACCCACAAAGAGTACGTATAGAGCAATTTGATCCTTCCAAAATTTTGGATTTGGGAGGCAAGGCCTTGGCCAAATCAGAAAGAGGAACTAGTATGTGTTTAATCATTCCCCTCTTGAAGAACATTTGGCTTCCAGAAAGTAATACTCCTTTTTTTTTTTTTAAACAAAAGCCAAATTTTTCATTTTCCCACGACTGTACTCTAAGCTTTTTTCCCCCTATTTTTTTTTGCCAGTAGTCTTGGTCTTATTAATCAGGAATGTTCTCAGGGGACCCTGCCTGCAGTTGGCATGTTAGTTATAGGCCTGTCTTCAGCAGCAGGGGACTCTTGTCTTTGCAGGAGATAACTGAGAAGTCCTTCTTTGCAAATGTGGGAACCCCCATTCCCTGATCCTGCTCCCCTGGGCACCTGGCTCTCCCCCATCTAGAGCTGGAGATCAAGGTGTGGAGCTGGGGTGGCTCTGTCGGTCACGCTTTTGCCATGCAAGCATGGGGACCTGAGTTTGGAATCCCGCTACTCACTTTTAAAGTCAGGCACGACTGTATGTGTCTGTAATAACCCCAGTACTGGGAGCAGAGACAGGAGGGTCCCTAGGGTTCACTGGCCATCTAGTCTAGCCAAACCACCAAGCTTCAGGTTCAATAACAGTCCTTGTCTTAACACACAAGATCTGGCCGGGTATGGTGGCACACACCTTTAATCCCAGCACTTTCGAGGCAAAGGTAAGAGGATCAATGAGAGTTCAAGGCCACCCTGAAACTACATAGTGAATTCCAGATCAGCCTGGGCTAGAGTGAGACCCTACCTTGAAAAAGAAAACAAACAAGATTGTGTGCTGGAGAGATGGCTTAGTAGTTAAGGTGCTTGCCAGCAAAGCCAAAAGACCCAGCCAGGTTCAGTTCCTCTGTGCCCACTTAATGCCAGAAGCACAAGGTAGCACATACATCTGGAGTTCATTCCTGGGCTGAAGAGATGTCTTAATGGTTAAAATGGTTAAAGTGCTCACCTGCGAAGCTTAAGGACCCAGGTTTGATTACCCAGTACCCATGTAAGCCGGATGCACAGGGTGACACATGCATCTGGAGTTCATCTATAGTGGCTAGATGTCCCAGCACATCCATTCTCTCTCTCTCTTAAATAAATAAATAAATAATTTTAAAAAGGCTTGTTGGGCATGGTGGCGCATACCCCAGCATGCCCAGGAGGCAGAGGTAGGAGGATCGCTGCGCATCTGAAGGCAGCCAGAGACCACATAGTGAATTCCAGCTCAGCCTGGTCTAGGGTTAGATTCTACCTGAAAAACAGCAAAACAAAACAAAAGGCACAGCTCACCATGCCTGGATGACACGGGTTTAGACAGTTACAGCCAGTGTTCAGTCCCTGCCCCAGGTGGCGTCTACCTTCAGACTCTTGGCCCTGTGCAAAGGCCATTTCTTCCCATTGTTGCTGGTGAGGACATCTGGCCTCAGCCTCTCCTGCATCTCGGACCTCTTCTGTGGGTTATCTGCCTGAAGCACGGCTCTGGCCCCTTCGCCCGTCACACCAGGACTGTGCTGGCTGCTGCCCTGGGCTGCAGAGAGCTGTCCTTGCTCTGGCCACTGGGCAGTCCTCAACCGCTGTCCTGGCGCTGTCCACCCCAGTGGTCTCTGCACCGAAGAGCCCTGGAACAGGTGCAGATGATTCATTTCCTCAGTTATCCGCGCATCCTTCATGGTCAGGCCTTTTAAAGTTTCTTCTTCTTGTTGTTGTTATTATTGTTTTTTCAAGGTAGGATCTCTGTAGCCCAGGCTGACCTGGAATTCACTATGGAGTCTTAGGGTGGCCCTGAGCTCACGGCGATCCTCCTACCTCTGCCTCCCGAGTGCTGGAATTAAAGGCGCACCGCCATGCCTGGCTAGTAGCTATCTTGAAATAAACATACTTTATTGTTACAGCTACAATGACTACTGTATCACAGAATAGCAGGTCTTGCTGCAACAAATGAACTACAGTTACAAGTGCCTCTTTGTGTGTCTGGAGTTTAGGTGGGTACTGGAGAATTCAACCTGGATCCTTGGGTTTTACAAGCAAGTGCCTTTAACCACTGAGCCATCTCTCCACCTCTTATTATTTATTTTTATTTTTCTAAAACAGGGTCTCATATAGCCCAGGCTTGAATTCAATAGGTAGGAAGTTGATCGTCCTGTCTCCACCTTCTAAGTGTTGGACTCCCAGCCCTGTGTGCCTCCGTGCCTGGTCTGTGTGGTGCTGGGGATGGAGCCCAGGCTCTGCAAGTGCTAGGCCAGTGCCCTACCAGCAGGGCCACACCCCCAGCCCCTTGGTGGTTCCTCCTCTGTGTTTTGTTTTGTGGTTGCCAGGCAAGTGTTCTTCCAGTGATCCCCATCCCCAGCCCTCTCTGATTTGACAACTGCTTCTGGGCTCTTGCCACACAGCAGGCTCTGGGATAAGTGCTGTGCACAGGTATAAAATGGTGACAGTCACCACCTGTGAGGCTTATGATCTTGGGGAGATGGCCCAGGCAGGCTAAGGTGGGAGAGTGTCTTAGAAGAGGAATCCAGCCTTGAATAGCCAGTGGGAAATAGTGAGTGGTCAGAGGGCAGCTTTCTAAGCCAGGGGACATCTTAGAGGTGACAGGGATGCATCAGTCTAAAAGAACAGCCCACGGAAGGGCTGAGGTGTGGCTGAATGGTAGCGTGGTCACCTAGTCCATGCGAGACTCTGACTTGTTCTCCAGCACTACATAAACTGAGGCTGGAGGCACATATTCCAGCAATTGGGAGGCAGAGGCAAGAGGATCAGCAATTCAACATTCTCTAGGCAACATAGGGAGTTTGAAGCCAGAATGGGCTAAAGAGCCTGTCTGAAGAGAAGAGAAGAGGAAAGGAAAGGAAATAAAAGAAAAGTCTAGGCTGGAGAGATGGTTTAGGTCCTTGTTTGCAATGCCTATAGGCCCTGGTTCGATTCCCCAGTGCCCATGTAATGCCAGATGCACAAAGTGGGGCATGCATCTGGAGGTTGTTTGCAGGGGCCAGAGGCCTTAGCACATCTCACCCCACTTGCAAATAAAGAAATAAAAATATTTAAAAATAGAGGGCTTTGGCTGGAGAGATGGCTTAGTGGTTAAGGTGCTTGCCTGTGAAGCCTAAGGACCCATGTTTGATTCTTCAGATCCCACAGAAGCCAGATACACAAGGTGATGCAGGTGCACAAGGTTGCACATGAGCACAAGGTGGTGCACCTGTGTGTCTGGAGTTCGATTACAGAGGCTGGAAGTTCTGTACACCAGTTCTCTCTATCTTTCTTGCATTAAAAAAGGTCAGTCTGTTGGGCTTGCCTCAGAAAAGTAAATAATAAAAACAAATGTAAAAAAAAAAAAGAAAAAGAAAAAATTAAGTGAAAATAGGGGCTAGAGAGATGGCTCAGCAGTCAAGGCATTTGCCTGCACAGCCTAATGATCTGGGTTCGATTCCCCAGTACCCACGTAAAACCAGATGCACAAAGTGGTGCACACATCTGGAGTTTGCTTGCAGTGGCTGTAAGTGCTGTTTACTATCTTTGACAGATGGAGGAACCTGAGGCTGGGCTTCGAGGAGGATGTTAGTTTTAGAATGGGGCCCAGGCTCCTGCATGGCCCACCTGAGTTTGAGGAGGTGTGCAGCTCAGGAAGGGTGGGGAGCCCCAAAGCCATGAAGGCCTCCCACATTCCACCTTGGCTGAGACCCAGCAACAGGAATAGGCAGGGAGCAGCCAAGGCCTGTCTGCACCACCAGATCAAAGCATGGGGTGGAGGTGCAGGGCAGAACCAGCCACAGCTTAAGGGCCAGGGCCCCAGGAAGGTGTCCTGCACAGTGCAACCCTATCTTTCTCACTCAAGCCAGGTCCACCCTCTTCTGGTAGGATGGACAGCAAGGTAAGCTGTTAGGTCTCAGCAGGCCTCTTTCAGGAGCTCTGCTTGGCCAACAGAAACCCGCCTGACCCAAGTTTCGGGATAGTCTAGGAGCATCTGGGTCATCAAATACTCACCTCCTGGACACCGGATAGGGACAGCAGAATGCTTAGCCAGGCAGAGTGTAGCCCTTCTTGCTACTGCATTCTCTTGTCCCCACTCACTCCCAGCAGCCCAGCAGAGAAATGAAGCCAGGATCTCATTCTTGTGTGGCAAACAAACAAAGTCAAGAGAGAGAGCAAGAAGGAGAGAATGGGTGTACCAGGATCTCTAGCCACTGCAGAGGAACTCCAGAGGCATGCACCACTTTGTGCATCTGGCTTTTCATGGGTACTGGGAAACTGAGCTGGGGCCATTAGGCATTGCAGGTAAGTGCCTTAACTGCTGAGCCATATCTCCAGCCCCAAACAACTTATTTCTGAGCTACAGATATAACTTAGTTGGTAGAGTGCTTGCCTAGCATGCTCAAATCCCAGGGATCAATCCTGAGCACTGTGCAAACTTGGTATGGTGGCCATGCCTATAATTCCAGCACTCAAGAGGGAGATGGAGGCAAGAAAATCTGAAGTTCAAGGGCATTTCAGCCACATAGAGAGTTCTAGGCCAGCCTGGGATGCATGAGACTGTCTGAAAAACAAAACAAAACAAAACAAAACAAAACAAAACAAAACAAAACAAAAAAAAACAATGCTTGACATGGTGGCACACACCTTTAGTCCCAGCACTCAGGAAGCTGAGGCAGGAGGGTCACTGAGAGTTTGAGGCCAGCTTGTGGCTACACAGTGAGTTCCAGGGCAGCCTGGGCTACATGAGAACCTGCCTCAAAAAAACAGATGAGGGAGCCAGGCACGGTGGCGCACGCCTTTAATCCCAGCACCTGGGAGGCAGAGGTAGGAGGATCGCCGTGAGTTCAAGGCCACCCTGAGACAACAGAGTGAATTCCAGACCAGCCTGGACTAGCGTGAGACCCTACCTCGAAAAACAAAAACAACAACAAAACAGACGAGGGGCTGGAGAGATGGCCTAAGAAACAAGATTTGATTCCCTAGCACTCACATAAGCCAGATGCACATGGTGGTGCATGTGTCTGCAGTTCATTTGCAGTAGCTGGAGGCCCTGGTGTGCCCATGCTCTCTCGATCACTCTCTCTCTCTCTCTCTGCCTCTCAAATAAATTAAAAAACAAAAAGAAAAGAAACCAAATAAACAAAAATCTCCAGCCAACCAACCAAACAAACAAACAAGCAAACAGAAAACAACTTTATTCCCTTCCAAATTTCAAAACCACACTGGGCTTGGTGGTGCATGCCTTTAATTAATCCTAGAATTTGGGAGGCAGAGGTAGGAAGATAGCCATGAGTTCGAGGCCACACTGAGACTACATAGTGAATTCCAGATCAGTCTGAGCTACAGTAAGACCCTACCTCGGAAAACCAACTAACCAACAAACCAAACAAACAAATGAAACATTTTATTGCTGGGCATGTTGATCCACAACTTAAAATTTTTTTTCTAATTTATTCTTATTTATTTATTTATTAGAGACAGAGAGAAGGACAGAGAAAGTGAGGGAGAGTGAGAGGGACAGTGGGCACGCCAGGGCCTCTAGCCACTGCAAACGACCTCCAGATGCATGCTCCACCATGTTCATCTGACTTATATAGGACCTGAAGAATCCAATCTGGACCCTTAGGCTTCGCAGACAAGTGTCTTAATTGCTAAGTCATCTCTCCAGCCCTTAACCCACAATTTTAATCTCAGCATTTGGTAGGCTGAAGTAGGAGGATCATTGTGAGTTCAAGGCCACCCTGAAACTATACAGAGTGAATTCCAGATCAGCCTGGGCTAGAACAAGACCCTACCTCAAAGAAATATATTTTGTTTATTTATTTGAGAGGGAGAAAGAGGCAAGTAGAAAGAGAGAGAGGATGAACATGCCAGGGCTCCTAGCCACTGCAAATGAACTCCAGATGCATGCATCTGGTTTATGTGGGTACTGGGCAATTGAACCTGGGTCCTTAGTCTTTGCAGACAAGAGCCTTAACTGCTGAGCCATCTCTCCAGCCCCAATAAATATTTTAAAAATATTGCAAAGAAGGGTGAGGATGGAGCTCAGTTGGCAGAGTTGAGTTTAAAGTCTCAACCCTATAATCTAAGCCAGACCTCATCCTGAAGCCATTTAGGGGCAGCCAGTCATCAGTCAGCTCATGGGTGTATGAAAAGACATGCTTTATTCTGTAGACCGCCATGGTTTAGGAGCTGTGTGCCAGAAAGTGGGACTGGAGGCAAGAACACTGTCTCACAGCAACAAGATCACAGACTCCAGGGATTAAGGTGGGGAACTTTCTAAGGGACATAATTGTACTTAGTGTTCCACCCTGCTTATTTTTAAGGGGAGAGAAGGACAAGAGAATGGAATGCCCCCACCCAAGCCTCTTGGAATTACATTTAGTGAACAAAGTCCATCCAGGACTCTTCCCCCAGCCCAGGCTCAGCACAGGAGCAGTAACTGACAGATGGCCCCAGCTGCTTGCAGCTCAAGGCTAGGGATCCATGGATGGGATGGCTCAGAAGACAAAGCGCTCTCAGCTCAAGTTGGAGTACCCAGGTTCAATCTCCAGACCCCCATAAAAAACCAGAGGCTGGAAGCTCAGTACACTGATGCTGACAGATGGGAAGCAGAGACAGGGAGGATTCCCAGAAGCTCATGGTGAGCACAGCAGGGTAAGAACCCAGAGGAGAAAATGCTTTCCCGAACTAGATGGACAATTGAGAACCCACCTGAAAGCTATCCTCTGCCCTCCACCACAGCACACATATGAACACACGTGCCATGTGCACGCACATACACCCCAACTCCCAAATAAATACATAATGTTTTTTTTTTTTTCTTTTTGGATTTCAGGTAGGGTCTCAGCTCAGGCTGACTTGGAATTCACTATGTAGTCTCAGGGTGGCCTCGAACTCACAGCGATCCTCCTATCTCTGCTTCCTGAGTGCTGGGATTAAAGGAGTGTGCCACCACGCTTGGCACATAATGTATTTTTTAACTTTTTATTTGCAAGGAGAGAGATAAAGAATGGGTGCTCCAAGGCCTCTAGCCACTGCAAAGTCCAGATGCATGTGCCACTTTATGTATATCTGGCTTTATGTGGGAATCTGGGAACCGAACCCCAGTTGTCAGGCTTTGCAGGCACATGCCTAGACCTCTGAGCCATCTCTCAAGCCCCAAATACTATTTTTTAAAAAAAACCTTAAAGGTCGGAGACTGAGAGTATAGCTCGGTGGTAGAGCCTTGACTAGCATGTGTGAAGCTCTGGGTTCTGTCTCTGGTAACAGCAAATAGATACATGAGAGATCTCTTGATATTTAATTAGTAGATAATAATAACTAGGTAGGTGATATGTACACAGCTAGCTAGATAGGTATGTTGATTGATAGATGATAGATACATGATAAGTACTATATGCCAAGGAAAGGCCCCTCTGACGTCTTAGAATTCATAATATACCCTGTGATCTGCTTTGTCACACACTGTGACATGACAGTGGATGAACTGAGCACGTGGGGCTAATGACTGCTCCTGTCCTCTTCTTCCTCCTGACCTCCTCCTCTGCCTTTGACCTTCCTGATTCTTTTGCTGGCCATGAACATTCTCTAACGAAGCACTACTCCTTGTGTTTGGAATTTCAAACCTTGGACGTGTCTATGAATCCAAATACCCCCTCCACTGCCAAGCTGTGAGGAAACAGAATGTTCTAGATTAGAATGGAAGGAGATATAACTGGGCTGGATATGTCCAGCACTGCAGCCAGAAGAAGCTGAATGTGCAGTGGACAGCAGTCATAATGGAGAGGCTGGCCACTGGCATTTGGAATGCCTTGAGCTGAATTCTTATAGGATCTTGCAGTGGAGGGGCCTAGGGAAGGAGCAGTATGGGGGATGGGAGCAGACAGACACCTAGAAGTGACTGAGGGTACAATTGCTCCAAATTCTGTGAGGAGTCTCATCTTGTGCAAGGGAGCCAGGGAAAAGATGCAGGGAGGTGAGCACAGAGCTTTGAAGGACACCGGGGCTCCCCAGTAGAGAAGATGGTGAGGTGCCTTCCAGGGAGAGGCGGTGCACGTTCCAAAGTGTGGAGTCTGGGGAGTCACAGAGAGCCGCAGGAGAGAGCTTGTATCTATCCTGAGTGCCTCACTTGCCTGCTAGAAAGTATGGAGTAGGGGGCTGAAGAGATGGCTTAGCACTTGAGACACTTGCCCGAGAAGCCTAAGGACCCAGGTTCGACTCCCCAGATCCCACGTAAGCCAGATGCACAAGGTGACATATGAGCAAGGTCGCACATGCACACAAGGAGGAACACAATTCTGGAGTTGGATCACTGTGGCTGGAGCCCTGGAGTGCCAACTCTCTCTCATTAAAAAAAAAAAAAAAAAAAAAAAAGCCAGCCTGTTGGGCTTGCCTCACAAAGAAAACTTAGGGAGAAGGGGCGCTCTGGTCACGCCGGAATGGAGAGTGAGACCTGTGGTTAGAGAAAATAGAGCGAAGGTACTGCAGAACTTGATCCTTCTTCTTTATAAAATTAGCTGGGCTTGGTGGCACACACCTTTAATCCCAGCACTTGGGAGGCAAAGGTAGGAGGATCACTGTGAATTCAAGGCCACCATGAGACTAGATAGTGAATTCCAGGTCAGCCTGGGTTAGAGTGAGAACCTACCTCAAAAAAAAAAAAAAAAGTGTGTAGTATGTGGGCACACGTGTGTGGTACATGTAGCTGTGTGCACCATGTGGAGGCCAGAGAAGGACATTGGGTGTTCTCTCTCCCTTGTCCAACTTATTTCCTTGAGAAGCCTCTCAGTGAACCTGGAGCTCCCCACCTGTCAGCTAGACTAGATCAGAGAGCCCCAGTGATCCTTCTGTCTCCACTTCCTTCAGCACCGGGGTCACACACGTGTGTGTTCTTGCCCAGCTTTTTTATGTGGGTGCCTCGTGCCTGTGTAACAAGTGCTCTTGCCCACCCAGCCATCTCTCCAGGCCCCTCTCCCTTCCTGAGACAGCCCAGGCCGGCCTACCTTACAATACACTTGATCCTATACTATGAATCTGATCCTGTCTGACCTCCTAAATGCTGGGGTTACAGGCATGCACCACCATGACCTGTTTGTGTGGTGCTGGGTATAAAAGCCAGGGCTTCTTTGAACAATCACTGTACAGACAGGTACAGCTCCAAGGCCGCTGTTTCTTCATTGATCTCTCATTTGGGCCTACTTTCAGTCCCTATTTTGTTTTTCAGAATTAAAAAAAAAAAAACATTGAAAATCTCAGACATTTCTGGCAAGTGTTTCATAAGCCCCATGAGCCCATCACTGAGGCTGAGCAATGACTAAGATCTCATGTCTATTGCCACCCGCTCCCTTGATCCTGTATCGTTGGGAGGATTCTCACTTACTTCAGTGTCTAGCTCCGAAAGATCAGAGCTCTGAAAAAATAACCCCAGGCTGGGGTGGAGCTCGTTGGTAGAGCACTTGGCCAACTTGTGTGAGGCCCTGGGCTCCATTCCCAGCTTGCATGAACTTGCTGTCATCCTGAGGATGTCTCCTGAGGAGCTGAGATAACAGGCCCGTGCCTCTACAGCCAGTAGTCTGGAAGGAGAAACTTACTGCTTATTTAGAGGTAAAGATAGTATAGGAAAAATGGAACAGATGTGTGATTTTTTTTTTTTTTTTTTTGGTGCTATGGCTGGAACCCAGAGCTTTGCAGATGCTAAGTAAACACTTTGCCTTTGAGCTATGTCCCTGCCCCTTAATGTTTGAATCTTCCCTTCATTTTTTTCCCCATTTTTGGTGTGTGTGCGGGGGGGGGGGGGGGCGGTGACAGTGTGGAGAGTGGCACCTACATGCCATCACTCTCAGGAGCTGCCTCCTACTGTGAGCATCACAAAATACAGCAAAGGGCTTGGAGAGATGGATTAGCACTTAAGGCACTTGCTTGCAAAACCTAAGGACCCAGGTTCCATTCTCCATTACCCATGTAAAACAGATGCACAAGGGGGCACACGTGTCGAGGTCGTTTACAGTGGCTAGTGGCCTTGGCATGCCCATTTACTCTCTCTTTCATAAATAAGTAAATAAATAAAATGGTTTTTAAAATACAGCACAGCCAAGCGTGATGGTATGTGCCTTTAATCTCAGCACTTGGGAGACAAAGGTAGGAGGATCACCATGAGTTCAAGGCTACCCTGAGACTACACAGTGAATTCCAGGTCAGCCTGGGCTTTAATGAAACCTTACCTCAAAAAAAACAAAAACCAAGCCGGGCGTGGTGGTGCACGCCTTTAATCCCAGCACTCAGGAGGCAGAGGTAGGAGGATCACTGTGAGTTCAAGGCCACCCTGAAACTTTGTAGTGAATTCCAGGTCAGAATGGGCTAGAATGGAGCCCTACATTGAAAACTAAAACAAAAACAAACAAACAAACAAATATAGCACAGGTTTTACAGGTGCCTTTTCCAAGTATTATTAACATGTACATGGTGTTGTCGACATTCTGGAGGCCAGGAAGGACAAGAGCAAGGTGCTAGAGCTCTCCTTCTCTTTCTTTTCCTTCTCCATCTCTTCAAGACAGAAGTCTTGTGCAGCCCAGGTTGGTGTCAAATTTACCAAGGTTGACCTTGAACTTCCTGATCCTCCTGTCTCTACCTCCAGAGTTTGGGATTCCAGGCAGATACTGGCTTCCTGCATGCTAGGGAAGTATTCTACCAAGCTACATCCCCAGTTCAGATTTTGTGGGGGGATTTTTGGAGATACAGTCTTGTTCTAGCCCAGGCTGAGCTGGAATTCACTATGTAGTCTTAGGGTGGCCTGGAACTCTCAGAGATCCTTACCTCTGCCTCCCGAGTGCTGGGATTAAAGGATTAAAGGCATGCTCCACCATGCCCAGCTTCTGGTTGGGTTTTTGATTTGGGACTTGACTCACCATGGCTTGCGAGCAGTGCCTTCTTGCTGTGCAGCCCTGTGGCTTTTCCATAGAGCTTATGCATGGGGGGTGGGGTATGTATGAAAAAGAGAGGAGGAGGGGAAGAGAGAAAGGGCAGTAATTTTATGGGTTTCCACTTTCAAGGCTTCATCTAAATTTCAGGACTTCCCAAGCCCCTTCTCCTAATACAAATGCATTTGAGGGACATTGAGGTGCCTGGGGAGGGAGCTGGAGGGAAACAGAGGCGTTGAATCTACAGCAGTGTCCTCTTGGACATTTCTGGTTTCTCATGGAAGGAGCTAATATTTAGAAACCAAATGTTAGATCCTCAAGGCGTTCGTTGCTATTGGGTTAGTTGTCATTTAAGAATTTTTCAATGGGTACAGCTAAGAAACATGATTTTTTTTTTTTCAAGGTATTTTTTGAGGGTTGGAAATACAGCTCAAAGTGCTAGGTCCAGCACACATGAAATCCTGGGTTCCCCGGGACCACATAATACTGGGCATGGCAGTATACTTCTTTGATCCCAACACTCAGGAGGTCGAGACAGGAGGATCAGAGGTTCAAAATCATTCTTGGCTACCTATCTTGTTTGAGGCCAACTTAGGCTACTTGAGACCCTGTCTCATTAAACAGAAAAACAAAGAAAAAGAGAAGAGGGGCTGGAGGGATTGCTTAGCAGTTAAGGCACTTGCCTGCAAAGCCAAAGGACTTCGGTTCGATTCCCTAGTACCCACGTAAAACAGATGCACAATGTGGCGCATGCATCTGGAGTTCATTTGCAGTGTCTGTAAGCCCTGGTACACCCATTCTCTTTCTCTTTCTCTCTCTCTCCCTCAAAATAAATAAATAAATAAAAATATAAAAGAAAGAAAAAGAGAAGTGTCTTGTTATGGAATCTAAACTGATCTTGAGCCTGCAGGACTAGGGTCGTAGGTGTGCATTGGCATACTTGGCTTTTTATGTGAGTGCCAGGGATTGAACTCAGGTCTTCTCAGGCCTCATGCTTACACAGAAACCACTCTGACCTGCTGAGCCATTTTCCTAGCCCAGGAACATGATTTGTTTTAAAAATGTTTTCTTTTTAGTTTACAGCACCAAATATACCCAAGCAGTCTCCCATTCAAGTACTGACCCAACCCTGCTTAGCGTCTGAGACCAGATGAGACTAGACACGTTCAGGGTGGTGTGTGTGTGTTTGAGGCAGTCTCATGTATCCAAGGCTGGCTCTCCTTAAAGTCATTGAGTAGCTGGAAATGTCCTCGAACTCCTGATCCTTTTGGGTCCGCCTCCCAAATGCTAGGATTGCAGGCTGATAACACCAAAATTTATGCCTTTGGAGGTGGAACTGAGGTTCACATATGCTAGACAAGCACTCTACCGAATGAGCTACAGCATCTGTCTCTAACATTTAAAAAATATTTTATTTTTATTTATTTATTTGAGATAGAGGCCTGGGGGAGAATGGACACATCAGGGCCTCCAGCGGCTGCAGACAAGCTCCAGATGCATGCGCTACCTTGTGCATCTGTTTATGTGGGTTCCGGGGAATTGAACTTGGGTCCTTTGGCTTTGCAGGCAAGTGTCTTAATGGCTAAGCCATTTCTACAACGTTTTTAATTCTTTTCTTTATTTTTATTTATTTATTTGAGAGTGACAGACAAAGAAAGGCAGATACAGAGAGAGAGATAATGGGCGCGCCAGGGCCTCCAGCCATTGCAAACAAACTCCAAATGTGTGCACCCCCTTGTGCTTCTGGCTAACATGGGTCCTGGGGAATTGAGCCTTGAACCTGGTGGGTCTGCTTTGGAATGCTGTCTTCCAGATACAAAGTGGCAACTGCCTTCATGACTTCACAGTGGTTGGCACTACCACTATAAGACCTGTATAATATAAGGGTAAAAAACTTAGTGACATAAAAATAGAAGAGAAACTAGTTGGAAAGAAGGGGTTCAGTGGAGGGGAGGATACAGGGGAGAGACCAAGAAGGATCATGGGAAGGATTATGATCTGGGTAACTCACATATACGTATGGAAGTTATCAATCAAAAGTTTAAAAATTAAAATGAGGCTAGGGGAGTGGTGGTAGCTGGGGAGATGACTCAGTGCAAGCTAGAAAACTGGAATTTGGATCCCCAGAACTCAGATTAAGCCAGATACAAGTAGCACATGTCTATAATCCCATTATGCCTAGACAATAGGAGTTAGAGTCAGGGAAATGCCATAGCTCAGGAGCTGGCAAATCTGGCATTTGTAATGGCAAATGATGGAGTTACTGTCTCAAACAAGGCTGAAGGTGAAGATTGACACCCTGAGGTTGTCCTCTGACCTCTACACGCATACCGTAGCGCGCACGCGCGTGCGTGCATATACGCGCGCGCACACACACACACACACACACACACACACGCGCGCGCGCGCGCACACACATACAACCTGACTCTGGTCTTCAATTACCACCATGCTATGAGCAGCTCCAACCTATCCTACATACACAGGCCCATGGAAAGCTATAAATGCAAAGAAATTGAAGCTGCCTGGCCAACAGCTGCCACAGACTCACAGCTATGTGGCCCATTGAGTGTTACTCTGGTCTTGAAGCCACCCAGTTGCGGCCTGTTGCAGTTGCCTTCTCTTTGCTGGGACAAAGCATCTGATGGGAGGGAAATTTTTTATTTTGGCTTTCAGTCTTGAGGAGTATTGCAGTCAGATTTGCAGTGCTGGCAGAAATCACCCGACCAAGAGCAACTTTTGGGAAGAAAGGATTTATTTTGGCTTATACACTTGCGGGGAAGCCCTACGATGGCAGGGGGAAATGCTGGCATGAGCAGAGGGTGGACATCACCCCCTGGCCAACATAAGGTAGACAACAGCAACAGGAGAGTGTGCCAAACACTGGCATGGGAAACTGGCTATAACACCTCGAAGCCTGCCCCCAGCAATGCACTCCTTCCAGGAAGTATTAATTCCCAAATCTCCATCAGCTGGGAACCTAGCATTCAGAACACCTAACTTTATGGGGGACACCTAAATCAAGCTACCACATTCCACCCCTGGCCCCCATAAACTGGTAACCATCTGTGATGTAAAATGCAAGCATTCAGTCCATCTTTAAATATCCCCACAGCTTTTTATCAATCCTAATGATGTTCAAACATTCCCATATTCAGAGATCTTTTAACTGAGCCATAATACCAAAAAATCTCCCCAAAACCCATAATGGTACAGAATAAACATTCACACTGCAAAAGATGGCATTAGGTATAACAAAGAAATATTCAACCAATACAAGCTTTTTAAAAAATATTTATTTATTTAATTAATTTTTATGAACATTTTCCATGGTTATAAAAAAATATCCCATGGTAATACCCTCCCTCCCCTCAACCAATACAAGCTTTAAAACAGCCAGGACAAGAATCAAACTCTGTAGCTCCAAGTCTAACAACTCTAGTCAGTGACAAATCTCCAAGGCCAATAATTCTAACCAGCAGCATGTCTCTGGAGTTCCAATTCTGCCCCTCCAGCTAGGCTACTCACAGTCCTGGAACACTTCATCCAGGACCAACAGCTCTCCTTGGCAGCCATCTCATGGTCCCAGCATCTCCACTGGGTCTCCACTGCAACCCACGATTCATACTCACAGCTCCATTGGGTCTCCATGCAGGCATCCAGCAAACCTGCTTCACACTGCCCATGGCCATTTCCAAAAGTCAAGTTTGTGCTGCAAGTTCAATGATCCTGTATTTCTTGAATTTCTCATATTCCACAATACCAGGTAGGGTGCCAATTTGTTAATCCAGGGGAGAATAAAGCTGACTTTGGAGAACAGGACACTCCTTGAGAATTTAGGCCCTTTCAAAAGAGTCTGCATTCTTCCTGTTGCCCCATTGCAGGTCAGCTGACCCATTCTCAGAGGTTATAATCTCATATAATTGCAGTTGAACAAGCAGAAGTTTCCGCCCAAAGATTTTGTGTCTGTGCCATATCCCTCTGCTCACACCAGTCCGTTTCTATGCAATGCATCCCTGCACAAATTTTCAGGTCACAGGCATAGCAGCAAGTATCTCACACAATCTGCTTCTAGCCTAGTCCAAGTAAAGCTCTTTCTCACCCTCATAAGCCAATCCTCACAGTCCATAGTTCTTACTGCATTCACATTTATCAATTCTGATCATAATAGTCCATCAAGCTGTACTTACAGCACAGCAATACATCTCTTAGGCCAAGGTTTCAAATTCCTCTTGAAAATCAGCTCCAAAAGGCCAAAGCCACACAGTCAGGTGTCTAGCAGCAATCCCACTCCTCAGTACCATTAGTGCTGCAATCAGAAATCACCTGACCAAGAGCAGTTTTGGGGGGAAAAGGGTTTATTCTGGCGTACAGACTCAAGGGGAATCTCCATGATGACAGGGGAAATGATGGCATGAGCAGAGGGTGGACATCACCCCCTGGCTAACATCAGATGGGCAACAGTAGCAGGAGAATGTACCAAACACTGACATGAGGAACTGGCTATGATACCCAGAGCCAACAATATACTGCCTCCAAGAGGTTGATTCCCAAATCCCCATCAGCTGGGGACCTAGCATTCAGAACACCTAAGTTTATAGGGAGCACCTGAATCAAACCACTACAAGGGGAGTCTTTTTTAAAAAATTATTTATTTATTTATTTATTTATTTGAGAGAGACAGAGAGGCAGTGAGGGTGGGGAGGGAAAGTGGGCATGCCAGGGCCTCCAGCCACTGCAGATGAACTTCAGACGCATGCATCACCTTGTGCATCTGGCTCACGCAGGTCCTGGAGAATCGAACCTGGGTTCCTTGGCTTTGCAGGTATGCGCCTTAACCATTGAGCCATCTCTCCAGCCCACAAGGGGAATTTTCATAATGACAGGGAAATCATGGAATGAGTAGAGGTTAGACATCACCTCTTTGCACAAAATGTAGACAACAGCAGCAGGAGAGTGAACTAAGTTTTGGTAAGATGGAGCTGGCTATAACATCCATAAGCCAGCCCACAACAACATGCCTCCTCCAGCAAGGTCCCACCTCCCAGACTATCACCAGCTGGTAACAAAGCATCCAGAATACGTGAGTTTATGGGGGACATCTGGTTCAAACCACAAGGCTCAACTGTGGGGGAGGGATAAACTGTCCTTTCAGGTCTTGTCTAAAATCTTGGCCAGAAGAACCCTTGAGTACAATAAAAGATTGTTTGAATCCATTTGAACTGGAGGGATGATTTGCTTTGTTAGTGTAGCTATGGGCCTCAGCATTTGTAAATGACAGACTTGTGTATATGATGGTGGTCTCATAAGATTATGATGATGCAACAAATTTCCATTGCATAAGGCTGTCAGAACCAGTGTAATGTCTTATTGCAACATGCTACTCACATATGAATGGTAATGGTGGTGTCAACAGAGCCACTGTACTGTTGGTCTCAAAAAAAGCACATATAGGGCTGGAGAGATCGCTTAGCAATTAAGGTGTTTGCCTGCAAAGCCAAAGGACCTCGGTTTGATTCCCCAAGACCCACATAAGCCAGATGCACAAGAAGGCACATGCATCTGGAGTTCGTTTGCAGTGGCTGGAGGCCCTGGTGTGCCCATTCTCTCTCTCCCTTTCTCTGCCTCTTTCTCTCTGTCTCTCAAGTAAATAAATAAAAATAAAGTTTAAAAAATACCTTAAAAAAAAAAGCACATGCAGGGTAGGGGATGTAACTCGGTTGGTAGAATCCTTGCCTAGTGTGCACGAAGCCCTGGGCTCAGTCATCAGTGCCGCATAAACTGTGTGTAGTGCTGCTGGCCTGGCCTTGTATTCTAGCACTTGCGAGCAGGAGGCCAGCCTTGGCTACTAGTGAGTTTGAGGCCAGCCTGTGCTGCTCAAAGAACAAACATACAGCAAAAATCACATGGAGCATTGCTAATTACAAATTGTTCATCAACTGTGGCAATGATTTCTACCAACTTGTTTTAGAGTTGAAAAATATCATAATGATCCCTTTTGGTTTAAGGACCTAGACATAAAGTTCTAATTTCTATAGCCACTGCTTATTTGAGTAACTCATTCTAGCATCTGACGACGAAGAAGCAGACATCATGAGCCTTCAAGTGTAACATCAAAGTTTTTAGATGACAAGAACCTAGCTGTGCTTTAATTTCCTACAGCATATGGTCATAGGGTACCATATATCTTAGTACATCTTAGAGACTTTTTGTTGTTGCTGTTTTGTTTTTCGAGGTAGGGTCTCGCTCTAGCCCAGACTGACCTTGAATTCACTCTGTAGTCTCAGGGTGGCCTAGAACTCTTGATGATCCTCCTATCTCTACTTCCCAGACTGCTTGGATTAAAGGTGTACACCAACACACTTTAGGTTTAAAGATCTTTTAATAATTTCTGGTCTAAGCCTTAAAAAAAGTGAAATCCTCTCTTCAAGGATGCCAGTGAGGGGCTGGGGATATGGTTACTTGGTAGGGTGTTTCCTTAGCATGCAGAAAGCTCTGGGTCCCGTCCATTTCAGTATCATATAAACATTGCATGGTGGGGCACATCTGTAATCCCACCACTCAGGAAGTTGAGAAACTCAAGGTCATCCTTGGCTACAGAGCCAAGTTTGAGCCGAGAGTAAGCTATGTAAATACCTGTCTCAAAAAAAGACATAGCAGGGCTGACAGAAAGCTGGAAGAAGCCATTCTACATGTAGTTCAATGGCAGAAAGATATACCACCAGTGAAGATACTCAACCGTGGACACTGCAAGCCTTATAATTGGCCAGCCAGGCCAAATGAGCCAACGGGTGCAATAGTGGCAGGTCTGTCACGGTGGAAACCAAATGCCCTCTGATTGGACTGGAGG
>NC_059106.1:25295572-25350572 GCF_020740685.1 Jaculus jaculus
TTCCCCCACAAACTGCTCTTGGTCAGGTGTTTTCTACCAGCAATGCAAACCTAACTGCAATAGTAAAGTCGGTACCAAAGAGTGGTGTCATTTGCTGTTAGCCACCTGACTGAGTAGATTTTGGCCTTTTGGAGCTGACTTTTTTTTTTTTTCATTTTTTCATTTTTTATTTATTTATTTGAGTGCAACAGACACAGAGAGAAAGACAGATAGAGGGAGAGAGAGAGAATGGGCGCGCCAGGGCTTCCAGCCACTGCATACAAACTCCAGATGCGTGCGCCCCCTTGTGCATCTGGCTAACGTGGGACCTGAGGAACCGAGCCTCGAACCGGGGTCCATAGGCTTCATAGGCAAGCGCTTAACCGCTAAGCCATCTCTCCAGCCCCTGGAGCTGACTTTTGATGAAGAAATGTAGAAGAATATGGAATCTTGGCCTGAAACACCTTGCAGTGCTATAAGTACAACTTGATGAACTATTCTGGTCAGAGTTAAAAGATCTGAATACAGGGCTGGAGAGATGGCTTAGCAGTTAAGGCACTTCCCTGCAAAGCCAAAGGTTCCAGGTTCAATTTCCCAGTACCCACATAAGCCAGATGCACAAGGGGATGCATGCATCTGGAGCTCGTTTGCAGTGGCTAGAGGCCCTGGTGCACCCATTCTCTCCCTCTCTCTCTCCCCCACCCATCTCTAATAACTAATAAAAAAAATTAAAACAAAAAAAATATCTGAATGCACTAAGAACTATGGACTATGAGGTTCGGCAAGTGAGGGTGAGAAAGAACTTTGCTTGGACTGGGCTAGAAGCAGTTTGTCTGAAAAACGTGCTGTTATGCCATGTCCTGAGAACTTGTGCAGGGTTACAATGATAGAAATGGACTGGAGTGAGCAGAGGATATAGCACAGGAAAAAAATGAAATCCTTGGGCCAAAACTGCTGCCTGTTCACTTGCAATTGTATGAGAGATTACAACCACTGAAACTGGGCCTGCTGACCTGCACTGGGACAACAAAAACAATGCAGAGTCTTTTGAAGGAGCCTGAATGCTAAAGGAGTGTCCTGTTCTTCAAAGACTGCTTTATTCCCCCTGGATTAATAAACAGGCACCCCAACTAGTATTATGGAATATAAGAAATACAGGAAAGAGGACTGTTGAATTTGCAACATGGTCTTCTATTTTGGAAACAGCCACTAGCAGCGTGAAGCAGGTTTGCTGGATGCCTGCATGGAGACCCGATAGAGCCACGAGGATGGGCCATGGGTTGCAGTGGAGACCCAGTGGCAATGTCGGGACCACAAGATGCCTCCTAAAGACAGCTGCCAATCCCAGATGAAGTTTTCCAGGATGAGAGAGTAGCCTAGCTAGAGGGGCGGAACTGGAATTCCAGAGACTTGTTGCTGGTTAGAATTATTGGACTTGGAGAGTTTTCAATGGCTAGAGTTATTGGTCTTCAGTTACAGTTTCATGTTTGCCCTGGTTGTTTTAAATCTCATATTGGTTGAATATTTCTTCGCTATGCCCAATGCCATCTTTTGCAGTGTGAATGTTTTATTCTGTGCCAACATGGGTTTTGGGAGTTTTTGTTTTGTTTTGTTTTGTTTTAGGTATTAAGGCTCAGTTAAAAGACCTTGGATTACAGGGATGTTTGAACATTATTGAGATTGATAAAAACTATGGGGACTTTTAAAGTTGGACTGAATGCACTGTATTTGACATTATGGATAGTTATAAATTTATGGGGGCCAGGGACAGAATGTGTTGGTTTAATTCAGGTGTCCCCCATAAACTTAAGTGTTCTGAATACTAGGTTCTCATCTGCTAAGAGATTTGGGAATTAACGCCTTCAGGAGGCAGTGTATTGCTGGGGCCAGGTTTATGGGTATTATAGCCAGTTTCCCCACACCAGTGTTTTGCACACTCTCCTGTTGCTGTTGCCCACCTGCTATTACCCAGGAGGTGATGTCCACTGTGGTGGTTTGAATAGAATAGATGGCCCCCGATGTATTCAGTTGTTTGTAGTTTGCATCAGCAGCCACCTGGCAGGAGGCAGTATCAATGTGTGGATTTTAAGGTGTGGTGGTAGGTTTCAGATTTCAATCTAAAGATATGCAAAGTGTTCCTGAAATGTGCCGTGTGGCTTTAGGCTTTTTGGCTTGTACCTCTCTCTCTCTGCTTGGGCCTGTGAAGGCAGGCCAGCTTCTTCTGCCATTATGGAACTTCCCCTGGATCTGTAAGCTTCAATAAATATCCCTTCCTCCATAACTGTGCTCAGTCTGGTAGTTCATCTCAGCGAACCTGAATCTGTCTGCTACATCCACCCTCTGCTCACGCCATTGTTTTTCCCCTGCCATCTTTTGGAGCTTCCCCTTGAGTCTGTAAGCCAAAATAAACTGTTTTTCCCCCACAAGCTGCTGTTGGTCAGGTGTTTTCTACTAGCAACGTGAACCCAACTGCAACAACCAGTAACTATCTAGGTAACTACTAAATAAATATAAGAGGCACACATATATACAAAAAGTAGTATAATTTTTATTTAACTTTTTCTTGTCTTACATGACTTAAACTGTAAAAACTAATAATTATAAAACTATGTTCTATTAAAATGTACAAAAATATAATTTGCAGGCCAGATGTGGTAGCACACACCTTTCATTCCAGCACTTGGGAAGCTGAGGTAGGATTGCGGTGAGTTTGAGGCCAGCCTGAAACTACACAGTGAATCCAGATCAGCCTGGGCTAGAGAGACCCTGCCTTGACCATAAGCAAGGAAGAGGACTAAAGCTTTCAATACCAAAATTATATACTATTAGCTTGAACTACAGTGTTACAGATTAAGATGTTAATTGTAATCCACAGAATCACTAAGAAAAGAATTTTTATATAATTCAAATAAAAAAATAAGGGTTGGAGAGATTGCTTAGTGGTTAAAGACACTTGCTTACAAAGCCTCACAGCCTGGGTTCCATTCCCCCATACTTATATAAAGCCAAATGCACAAACTGGTACAAGCGTCTGGAGTTTGTTTGCCATGGTGGAGGCCCCAGAATGCGCATGCACACACACAGACACACACGTGCTCGCTCGCTCTCTCTCTCCCCCTTATTTCTCCCTCTCTTACATAAATAAAATATTTTTTAAAAAAATAAGAAAACTTAGCCGGGCATGGTGGCACATTCCTTTAGTCCCAGCACTCGGGAGGCAGAGGTAGGAGGATCACCATGAGTTCGAGGCTACCCTGAGACTACATAGTGAATTCCAGGTCAGCCTGGGCTAGAGTGAGACCCTACCTCAAGAAGCCAAAAAATAAAAATAAGAATAAGAAAACTGGCTGGAAAAATGGTTTAGTGGCTATGGCATTTGCCTGCAAAGCCAAAGAACCCAGGTTCAATTCTCCACAACCCAAGTAAGCCAGATGTACAAGATAGTGCATACATCTAGAGTTTGTTTGCAGCGGCCTAAAGTTCCTGACATGCCCATTCTCAATGTCTCTGTCTGACTCTCTCTTTCTCTCTCTCAAATAAATAAATAATAAAAGTATTTTTAAAAAATAAGAAAACTGAAAAAAAAATAAAAAATAAGAAAACTGGGCTGGAGAGATGGTTTGGTGGTTAAGCGCTTGCCTGTGAAGCTTAAGGACCCCAGTTCGAGGCTTAAGTCCCCAGAACCCACGTTAGCCAGATGCACAAGGGAGCACACGCATCTGGAGTTCATCTGCAGTGGCTGGAAGCCCTGGCATGCCCATTCTCTCTCTCTGTCTGTAGCTCTCAAATAAATAAATAAAAATTAAAAAAAAAAAGAAAGAAAACTTGGGGAGGTAATATGATGAAGAATGGAATTTCAAACGGGAAAGTGCGGGGGGCGGAGGTATTACCATGGGATATTTTTTATAATTATGGAAATTGTTAATAAAAATTGTGAAAATGAAAAAAATAAAATAAAATTTAAAAAAAGAAAACTGGCCTGCATGGTGGCGCATGCCTTTAATCCCAGCACTCAGGAGGCAAAGGAAGGAGGATTGCCATGAGTTTGAGGTCACCCTGAGACTACAGAGTGATTTCCAGGTCAGCTGAAAAATGCATGGAAAAAAAAAAAAGAAGAAGAAAACTGGGGCTGGTTCAGCAGATGAGGTGGCTGCCTGTAAAACCTAGTGACCTGAGTTTGATGCCCTAGTAACCACATAAAGCCAGATGCAAAGTGACACTTGTGTCTGGAGTTCAACTGCTATGGCTAGAGGCCCTGGTGTGCTCATTCATATTCTTTCTCTGTCTGTCTCTTTCTTTCTTTCTTTCTTTCTTTCTTTCTTTCTTTCTTTCTTTCTTTCCCTCCCTCCCTCCCTCCCTCTCTCTCTCTCTCTCTCTCTCTCTCTCTCTCTCTCTCTCTCTCCTCCCCTCCCTCCCTCCCTCTCTCCCTGTCTGTCTGTCTGTCGGATGTAACAGCACCAAGCCTTTAATCACAGCACTCAGGAGGCTGTGGTACGAGGATGCTGTGAATTACAGGCCGCCGTGAAACTACATAGTAAATTTCAGGTCAGCCTGAGTTAGAGCAAGACCCTACCTTGGAAAAAGAAAAAAAGAAAGGAAAAGAAAAGGAAAGAAGAAAAGAAAAAACTAGAACTGGAGAGATGGCTCAGTGGTTAAATGAGCTTGCTTGCAATGTCTGATGGCCTGAGTGATTTGATTTATTCCCCCCAAAGTTTTACACACTAAATTACAGCATTCTGACTGAAATCACTTTCTGAAGAGTCTTCCAGGTGATAGCAAATGTCAAAGTATGTCTACAGCAGTTAGCCACAGGAGTCCCATGTGACTGCTCAGACATGCCTTACAAAAGCCCACATTAACTTTATCACAGCAATATTTAGCTAAAATTTGAACATATACTACTTCTGGATGTGCATGAAATATGAAAGAATGTAGAGTTATAGAAAATGTAGAATTATATCAAATCATCAAATAATCTACTAACTCAAGTTCATGGCTCACTCCTCTGATAGTCCATGTGGGTAGAGAGACCTTTTACCATGAAGATCATGCTGGTTGCTTCTGTCATATTTGTCTGGATCAACTTGATTTTAGCCACCTGATGAAACAAGACTTAAATAACAATACATGGTCCCCAACCCTGTTTACTTAGTGAAATGGGTAAGACCAAACAACATCAAGTCATTTTTTCTCACAACAGATTTTTTTAGACATACAATCTTACTCTAAAATACAGCACTTTCCCAGGGAACACACTTTTAGGAAGATAATGGTCTTACTATGTAACTAATTCCAACTTTTGGAAAGCATTAAGCAAATTCTATTTATTTTATTAGTTCTGTGAACCCTATGCAGAAAAATTCATCACACTCACAAAATAACAAACACCCATAATGAAGTGAGAAGTCTAGAATGTCTGAGATATCCATCAGCCACATGGAGCTACAGATATAGCAGGTAACTTAAATTCCCAGTAGTTATGTTGGATACAAACAAAATAAAAGTGGTGACCCTTAATAGTGCAACATCTTAGGCAATTACCTTTTTATAAATTTTCATTTGTGTGTGTGTATGTGATGTATATATGTATATGGGTGTGAGCACAAGCACACAGGTGACACAGTGCACACGTGAAGTCAAAGGACAGCTTCAGGTGCCAGTCTTCACCTCCATTTGAGGCACAGCTTGAGCAGACTAGCTGGCTGCAAACTTCCAGATCTTTCTGCTTCTGCTGCCCTTCTTGCCTTGGGCATATTAGGATTACAGGTATCTGCTATAGCTCTACACGGGTTCCAGGAACCTGAACTCAGGTACTTGCTCTTGTGCAAAGAGCTTTATCCACTGAGCCATCTCCCCAGCCCTATACAATAGACATAAAGGAACACGACAAAGTTTCTGCTTCTTCCATTATATTCTGGTTGCTAAAGAAGATGGGTCTTATGGCTAGGCATGGTGGTGCACGCCTTTAATCCCAGCACTCTGGAGGCAGAGGTAGGAGGATTGCCGTGAGTTCGAGGCCACCGTGAGACTACATAGTGACTTCCAGGTCAGCCTGAGCTGGAGTGAGACCCTACCTTGAAAAACCAAGATGGGTCTTGAACCAGAGCTTTACAACTATGGGAATTACAGAGGTGCAAAATTTCTCTAGGACCATTCTCTCCCCTCATTTTGGTACTTAATTTTGGAAAGGAAATTAACAGGCAATATGAGAGCAGAAATGTCTGATTTTGTTCAGAGGTCCAAGTATGTTCTTATGTGTGTACTCACCAATTTCGCTACTCTGGCTAGCCACCTTACCCTGGGGCTCTCATCACCCCATCCCCACAGCCCTGCCTCCCAAACGCTGGGATTCCAGGCAGGCGACCATGCCCATCCAGCATTTACATGGATGCTAGGGATCTAAACTCAGGTATTTATGCCTGCACAGCAAAGATTTACCAAGTTAGCCATCTCCCTAGCCCTAGGTTCTGTTTTCTTTTGTTGTTGTTGTTTTTTAACAGAGAGAGGCAGAGAGAGTATGGAAACACCAACGCCTTAAGCCACTGCAAACAAACTCCCAACGCATGGGCCCCCTTGTGCACATGTGTGACATTGCATGTCTGCATCACTGTGCATTGGCTTATGTGGAACCTGGAGATTCGAACATGAGTTCTTAGGCTTCACAGGCAAGTGCCTCAACTGCCAGGCCAGGAAAGTAGCTTCAACCTCAGCTCTAGCATCATTGCTAGGGGGCCTCACCGAAATCTCCCAGCACTTAGGTCGCCTGGCACCTCCATCCTAGGTATGACTATCACCAGGATGGCAAACAGCTGAACTTCATTACAGCAAAAGTGATAGCACAAGCAGCAAAAGGGAACAGTGCAGAAGGGAACAAGTCCAGGAAGCTAGGCATCCTTCCAAGTCTCTCAGGGAGTCAAGCAGAACACACTTAACTACCTCAGCACAAAGCTGTGACGGATGTGTGAAGGATGCATACCAAGAAAGCTGGTGAGAGACACAGGGACAGAACTACACGCCAAGCACACAGGTGTGTCTTATAAAGGGTCAGCATTCCAAAAGGAAAGCAGGGTGCAGCCTAAACTGAACAGAACTGTGTTGTACAATCAGGACCCAGTGATCCTCTTACCCCAATCTCTAGAACAATAGGAGCCCTCCCCCAAATCCACCTGCCTGGAGACAGCCCTGCAAGCAGCCTTTCTATGGACCGTGCTCTCCGGACTGCTGTAACAGCCCCCCATCCCCTGTTTTAGCTTCACCAAGTCATTTCCCGGATCCACTAGGTTGCTACTATAAAGCCACTATGGAAACTGTGGGCAAGGGAGATGACTCAGTGGTTAAAATGTCTGCCACTCAAGCTTGAGGACCTGAGTTTGATCCCCAGATGCTATGTACAAAGCTAGAAGCTATGGTTTTCTGTAAGCCCAGCACCCTGACAATGAGCTAGAGGCAGAGACAAGAGAATCACCTAGAAGCTCATGGCGAGGGTACTAGTCAACAAGAAGAATGAAAGAGACCTGACCCTACCCAAATAGGATACAAGGTAAGGATTGACCCAAAAGTTGTCCTCTGACTTTCACATGGACGCTGTGGCACTCACCCACACATGACACACACAAACAGATACAGTACCCACCCACCCAAAAAACTGCAGTGGTGGGTCTGGGGACTACAGGAGCAGGTATGGAATGTCTCAAGAACAGGATTTCACTGACCAAGCTGTTCCTTCCAATAGTGATGCTGGCCTCATCTTTATCTCTGGGGTCATGCCCTCCTCTGTGCCCTCCAATAGTACCTTGACATTGTTAGCATATGTGTCCTTGAATCCTTCCATCTCTAAGTGTGCTTAGCATATACCGAGAGAGCAGAAGACTGAGGTACATAACACAGGAATAACAATGAATGTCCCTAAGGAGACAAGCTGGCAGAAGTGTTTCACGTGTCATTTGTGTCTGGAAATCCTTACATAGATTTTACCAGCTGAGGAAAACTCAAGGTTTGAATTTTGAAGCATTCTGAATTTCTGGTTCTTAGATTAGGAATGTAACTCTATACTGTAACTGTAACTCTACCCTCAGATTTTTTTGTTAAATACAGGAGAAGCACTTTTATTCCCATCTGATTTTCATGTGCATAACACAAGGCCCACTGAGAGAGCAACACTAAGATCAGGTCCCATCTGACTTCTACACTGTGTCATTGACCCTCCCCATCCCCAGGTACCCAAGACTTTTCAAACTCTTCCATGAAACAGGGCATAGAAAGTTAAGAAGCCAAGTCCAAAAACCTCAGCTTGGCTCTGACTCTTGCTAGCGGTGTTCTCTCTCTCAAACCACGTTTTGAGCTGGAGAGATGGTTCAGAGGATAAGAACACTTAGTATTACAAGGGTAAAGGCATGGGTTAGTCCCTAGCACTTATGTAAAAAGGCCAGGTGTGGTGGTGCAGGCCTGTAAAAAGGTAAGAGGATCACTGTGTCTTGCTGGTCAGGCAGGCTAACCAAAAGGCTGCTCAAGCTCCAGATTCAGTGAGACTCTGCATCAAGAAAGTAAGGGCACTAGAACAGGATACCTAACGTCACCATCTGGCCCCCGCATGAGTGCACATGGGACACACACATCTGCACACACCTGAACATGTGCCACACCCTATACCACACAGGCTAAAAAAGTCACTTGGGGGGAAAGGGGAAAAAGAGAGGGGAAAAGGTCACTTTACAGTCTCTCAGCCCTGCTCTCTCTCTGCACTCTCATCTCTGACCTCACATGACTTTCTTAAAGGAATGACAAATCCAAATGTTTCAAATTCACTTGGTAGAAAGCTTCTTTGTCATAGTTAAAATGACAGCCATCCAACTGTTACGTTACTAATTACTTTTTTTTACTACCTGCTATGATTAGGAACCATTCGTGGACTCTGGTTCCCTTGCACTGGCTTCTATACCCTGAAAGAGATGTGACTGAACTAACACTTCAAAGGTGTTTTCCAGAACTGCTATTTATGTAATTTCTAGCCAGACACATTTTGGACGGGCTTCGTTCACTTCAGCAAATATCATCTAAGCACCAGCTATGCTAAGTGGTACAAGCATACAAGATGTGCAACCACAGGCAGTGTAAGAGAGTGGATGGCACAATACCAGTCATGTTAAAGGAGCTTCCAAAGCCAGTGTGGGGCCTGGAACCAAGCCAGGTAGATGACTGGCTGAGAGAGTGTTATGGAAGGGGACCACTGAGTGTGATATGGACAAGATATCTAGCCACAAGGCTTTTAACCATGCAATAACTGAATAAAATTACCACATCAAAAGCAGTAGTACAAATCAAGATGATTGATACCTGAAAGAAAGCATGGGGGAAGAGGAGAGAAAAGGAAAAAATGTCAACTCACCGAGACTGTGGCAATCCTTTTTTACTGAGATCTGCCCTCACACGTTCTCCTACATGTCTGTATATCTCCACTAAGCTGTTTATTGCTGCATCTCGAACCTAGGTATAAAAGAAGAAGATCTTACAGCTGCTCTGTCATTCCCCAGCACTTCCTGCTAGAACAACACAGGCCATATACCATCCCAACTTATCAATAGTTTACTAGCAATCTCTCTCCACCTGATTCTTATACACAGGGTCTCTTGCTGAACCCAGAGCTCACCTATTTGTTTAGACTAGCTAACCAGCGAGCGCCAGAAATTCCTACCTCCCAAGTGTTTGTATCACAGGCACATAGGTGAGTAACTGGGGATCCAAACTCAGGTCCTCATGCTTGCATGGCAAGTACTTTATCCTCTGAGCCATCTCCCTCAGATAATTTTTTAATATTAACTATAAAGTATGATTCAGTAACAGAAAGGTCTAAGAAGTCCATTTCCAATGCCAGGTACTTTTAATAAAGGCTGGGTAAGAGAAAGTAGGGCAAGCAAGAGAGACAGAAAAGATGAGAACAGCACAAGAGATGCCAAAGTCAAGGTGAAGAGCTGGTTGCAGGACCTAAGAGGAAAAGGTTGGATGGGAGATAGGAGCAGGGATGAGAGCCAAAGGATGGAAGGCTGCGGTCCCGTGGACAGAGCTGAGACAGCCCCTTTGGAGGGCAGTGTAGCAATCTAAACTTCAAATAAGACGTGCTGACACTGTGCTCATATGCACTGGTGTCTGGTGAAGTGAATGCCTGCCGGTTTGTATGAGCTGACGACATTAAAACAACTGAGTGCAAATGAGGCGGGAACAAACTGGCCCTTCCGGAGCCCAGACTTGGAATACTTCCTGGCAGCCTGATGGATATTCACAGAGCAGGTGCCACCAGACTGATACTGATGACCACCTAACAATGACCAGATCCTCTTGCACTTTCACACTAAGGAAGAGGTGCATTTTTTTTCTTTCAGTTTAGGGGTCAGGTCTCCAAAAGACAATTCATTTTTGTGTATGTGTGTGTATGAGCAGCACATATGTGTGGATTCACATAGGTATAGGAGCACGTGTGCGTGTACACATGTGGAGGTCCGAGGTTGATGCCAGGTATCATTTTCAATTGCTCTCTACCTAATCCTTTGAGACAGGGTCTCTCAATGAACCTGAAGCTCACCAGTTTGGCTAGACTAGCTAGCCAACAAGCCCAAGGACCTTTCTGCCTCCATCTCTCAGCACTAGATCACAGACACACTCCCCACCCACAGTGCTAGGCTTCTATGTAGGCACTGGGATCTGAACCCAGGTTCTCATGGCTTGCATAGCAAGCACGTGCTCAACCATCTCTGCAGTCCCAAAACACAGTTCTTAAGGGTTCAGTTCAAGGACTTTTTGTTATAATGCACAGCAGCCTAGCCACCACCCAAAGCAATATACAGGGCAGTTCCCTGGAACCCCTTTTTCTAATCATCCCCTCACCACCAGGTACCCCTTTTGAATGCAGAGGGGGTAACCAGGTGCTCTTGGAGGCTGGTCTAGATGACACCGACTTATAAGTTAGAGACTCCTCAGCCTGAAACACAGGAGAGGGCAGAGTGGCCACCACATTCACTGTGGTGTTTTGTAAGTGCTAATGAGCAGCTGGTACCTTAAATGATTAACCAGAATTCCATAAAGGTGAATAAGTCTCAACCACCCTGTGCACACACACACAACACCAGAATAGACCTGAGCAGTCTATAAGCAACAATTTTCCCCAAGAATCTTCTTCCCACTCACCTGGCTGTTCGGGTCTCCAAGTAAGTTACATATGTGTGGCACAATCTTGCTTAGTGTTAGAGTTTGAGCTCCAGAGCTGAAAACAAACAGAAGGAACGTGTTACTGTGAGACAGAGGAAAGAAAAACGCCTCTGCCCACACTGGCCTTCCACTCCCCAGGGCACTACTAGCCCCACTCCAAGGGCCCCTTCATTCTATCTATGCTCCCCAATGGCCCCTTTGCAGAAAGAGCTCAGGCCCTTCAGTGGCCCTCCTGCAAGCCTCACAGACACTAGCTCTACTCCTTCAGGTCCTATTTCCTGCCTGCTGAGCTCAGTGGAGCCAACCAAACTGAAATCCCTTGAGGCTCATAACTGAAGGGACCCCTATGTGCCGTGGGGCTCCTCTTCTAGCAGACATTCTGTTCGTGCTGCCCGTGACAGGACAATGGCTGCAGGGCACCGACTCCACAGTGCCCTACGGGGGACTTCAAGTTATTCACTTTACAGCATCAAAGGTGCTGATGCCACAGATACCCTCTGTGACTACAGCAGGGCCTCTGACTGCACAGTGTCCTCTCAGAAGACTTCAAGTTATTCACTTTTCACTCTCACAAGTGCTGATGCCACAGATACCCTCTATGAATAGGGCAGGACATCTGACTGCACACTGCCCAATGGGAGGACTTCAAGGTATTCACTTTTCACCATATTATGTGCCGATGCCTCAGTTCTGTGCTTATGTGGTGGTTTAATTCAGGTGTCCCCCATAAACTTGGGTGTTCTGAATGCTAGGTTCCCAGCTGATGGAGATTTGGGAATTAATGTCTCCTGGAGGCAGTGTATTGCTGGGGGTAAGCTTATGGGTGTTATAGCCAATGCCCCCTTGCCAGTGTTTTGTATACTCTCCTGTTCCTATTGTCCACCTTACGTGGGCCAGGAGGTGCTCTATTCATGCCATCATTTTCCCTGCCACTGTGGAGCTTCCCCTTGACTCTATAAGCCAAAATAAATCCTTTGTTTTTCCCAAAAGCTGCTCTTGGTCAGGTAATTTCTACCAGCAATGCAAACCTGACTACAACAGTAAGTAAAGTGGAACTGAGGAGTGGGATTGCTGTTAGACACCTGACTGTGTGACTTCGGCCTTTTGGAGCTGATTTTCAAGAGGAATGTGGAAGGATTTGAAACCCTGGCCTAAGAGATGCCTTGCGGTGCTGTAAGTACAGCTTGATGGACTATTCTGGCCAGAGTTGAAAGGCCTGAACACAGTAAGAACTGTGGGCTGTGAGAGTTGGCTTATGAGGGTAAGAAAGGGCTTTCCTTGGACTGGTCTAGAAGCAGTTTGAGAGGCTTGCTGTTATGGCCATGTCCTGAGAAGCTGTGCAGAATTGCATTGTGTAGAAATGAGCTGGTATAAGCAGAAGGATATGGCACATAAAAAAAATAAAATCTTTGGGTCTAAACTGCTGCCCATTCACCTGCAAATTGTTTGAGAGAATACAACTATTGAGATTGGGCCAGCTGGCCTGCACTAAGGCAACAGGGAAACTATAGACTCTTTTGAAGGGGCCTGAGTGCTCAAGGAGTCCTGTTCTTCAAAGTCTGCTTTACTTCCCCGCCCCCCTGGGTTAACAAACTGGCACCAGACCTGGTATTATGGAGTATAAGAAATGCAGGAAAGAGAGGGTCATTGAGTTTGCAACATAGTCTTGTGTTTTGGAAATGGCCATGGGCAGTGTGAAGCAGGTTTGCTGGATGCCTGCATGGAGACCCCATGGGGCCATGAGGATAAACTGTGGATTGCCATGGAGACCCAGTGGAGATGCCAGGACCATGAGATGGCTGCTAAGGAAAGCAGCCAGCCCCGGATGGTTTTCCATAGCCAGAGGGGCAGAATTGGAACTCCACAGACTTGTTGCTGGTTAGCGTTATCAGACTTGGAGCTTTGTCACAGGCTAGAGTTACTGGACTTGAAGCTACAGAGTTTGATGTTCACCCTGGTTGTTTTAAATCTTGTATTGGCTGAATATTTCTTTGCTATACCCTATGTCATCTTTTGCAGTGTGTTTATTATGTGCCAATACAGGTTTGGGGGGGCATTTTTGGTATTATGGCTCAGTTATAAGACCTTGAAATATAGAGATGTACGAACATCAGTGAAATTGATAAAAAAAAAAACCTATGAGGCCTTTTAAAGTTGGATGAATACATTTTACATCATATATGGTTATCAGTTTATGAGGGCTAGGGGTGGAATGTGGTGGTTTGATTCAGGTGTCTCCCATAAACTTAGGTGTTCTGAATGCTAGATTCCCACCTAATAGAGATTTGGGAATTAGTGCCTCCTGGAGGCAGTGCATTGTTGGGGGTGGGCTTATGTGTATTGTAGCCAGTGTCCCCTTGCCAGTGTTTGGCACACTCTCCTGTTGCTTTGGTCCACCTTATGTTGGCCAGGGGGTGATGTTCACCCTCTGCTCATGCCATTGTTTTCCTCGGCCATCATGGAGCTTCTTGAGCCTGTAAGCCAAAATAAACCTTTTTTTCCCACAAGCTGCTGTTGGTTGGGTGATTTCTACCAGCAATATGAACCTGACTGCAATAGCTTACATTATATAAAATGGTATAGACAACTCTGGAAAATAAATACTCTTCAACCTTAAGCAGAAACAGGTAATGTGCAAGGTTGCGTATGGTCTGATCCCATTTATGTAGCACTCCTAAAATGAATAAAGTCAGAGATGGAAAGCCCACAGTTGTGGCTGCCAAGGCTAGGGTGTGAGTACAAAGGAGCAGTGGGAGGGAGTCCTATGGTGAATGTGGAGTTACACCCCCCACCCACCCACAGAGAGAGAGAGAGAAAGAGAGAGAGTGTGTGAGTGAGTGAGTGAGTTTATACCTGGAGCAATCTGAACACGCTCTGTGGAGCATATACCAATACTCCTTCCCTGATTTTGCCACAGTAGCACAGTTATGCAAGATGTTAACACTAGAGAGGGTGGAAAGGGAAGGCAACTTCCTGTACATTTCCTTAAAACCACCTATCAATTAATCTATAATTACTTCAGAATAAAAAAGTTTGTAAAGGGCTGGAAAGATGGCTTAGCGGTTAAGCGCTTGCCTGTGAAGCCTAAGGACCCGGGTTCAAGGCTCAGTTCCCCAGGACCCACGTTAGCCAAATGCACAAGGGGGCGCACGCGTCTGGAGTTTGTTTGCAGTGGCTGGAAGCCCTGGTGTGCCCATTCTCAATCTCTCTCTCTCTCTCTCTCTCTCTCTCTCTTTCTCTGTCACTCTCAAATAAATTAAAAATGAACAAAAAATAATATATATATATAAAGTTTGTAAAGGACTGAAGATGTCTCAGCAAGTAAAGGTGCTTGCTTGCAAAACCTGACAGTGTGGGTTCAACTCCCTAGGAACCACGTAAAATCCCACAAAGTGGCACATGCATCTGGAGTTCATTTGCAGTGACAATAGGCCCTGGCATGTCAGCTCTCACACTCTCACTCGCTCCCGCTCTCTCTCTCTCTCTCTCTCTGCTTGCAAATAAATAATAAAAGTAAAAATATTTTTTTAAAAAAGGGTTTGTAAAAATATTTCAGCAAAGAACAACTTACACATTGAGTGTTGCAATAAGGCAGAGGCAGATGCCTTCTCTTGTCCTGAAATTCTTGTGTTTGAAGCCTCCGAGCATTCTGTCCCATACATACTGCAGGACGAAAAAAGAGGTGAGAAGACTCCTGCAACCCTTTGCTTAGTGAGGACTCAAAAGAAGAGCATCTTAACAAACCAAGCCTGTCCCACCCTTCCCACACACTGGATCTCTTAAATGTGTACTGAAGAAGGGTAATGTCGACCCCTTCAGTAAGCACACCCAGTTAAAAGGTTACATGCCCACATGCATGCACATATCTATCTATGATTCTCTCAACAAGCCCGAAAAAGAAGTATAATTACTCTTGTGTAATGGGTGAGAAAAACAAGGCAAAAGGAGAACAGGTGATTAACCAAAGACCACTATTGCCACCTGCCTGGAGCAGTTCTTCTCACCAACTCTTAATACATTTCATCTTCCTTGGAAAATTTTTGTGAACTGCCCCAGCTCCACCCTCACCAATGGTCAGTGGTGCCCTGGAAGGGCAGGGCTTGTGTCCACCCATCCTAGCGGCCCCATTCACTAGCAGGCAAGGATCCAAGCAGGGCTCCTGGCTACCCAAGCAACACAGCAGCTTCTTCAGAGAAGTGGCGAGCCAGTCACAAAAACAAGTGGAAGTTTATAAGCACTCGGTATCCATGGTCAGCTCACTAGATCATTCAAACAATATGTCATGAAAATGTTTACCATGAATATATCAGCTTAATAGAAACTGCCTAGGGAGGGCTGGCGAAATGGCTCAGCGGTTAAGGTGCTTGCCTGCAAAACCTAATGACCAGAGTTCAATTCCCCAGTACCCACATGAAGCCAGATGCACAAAGTGGTGCATGCATCCACAGTTCGTTTGTAGTGGCTAGAGGCCCTGGCATGTCCATTCTTTCTGTCTGTCTCTCTGCTTACAAATAAATAAATAAAAATACTTTTAAAAAGAAAGAAACTGTCTATGGAGCTGCACACTGCAAGCAGACACACCCTATGGGCCCAGCGCACTCCTCGCGGCCTACCTGGGGACTAGCAGCTTGGTCCATGATCTTGAGCAGCAGAGTTTGGTCTTGTTCCCTGACGGAGTCTTTAGCATCTCCCAACCTGTCTATTAGACTTGGCAGCACTGAAAATCAAAATGGAAACTGAGCAAATGAACACTGATGGAGGGAATTCGTGGTCACCAACTGCTGATACTGCAATTAACTGGCTAAACAATGTACCTTATTCTAAAGTCACCCATCCTTGGTCACAACTCTGTTCTCCTAGATGAAATCTACTGTGGTAATCACACAAACCCCTTTGCATGGGAAGTCTCCCTTCAACACCCTGCCCGGCCCCTGCTTTGCTCCAGCCACATCTCAAGGTATTTGTAAGGTGATAAAATATTAAAGCAGCCAGACGTGGTGGCACATGCCTTTAATCCCAGCATTCAGGAGGCAGAGGTAGGAGGACTGCCATGAGTTCGAGGCCACCCTGAGACTCCATAGTGAATTCCAAGTCAGCCTGGGCTAGAGTGAAACCCTACCTCGAAAAACCAAATATACACACACACACACACACACACACACACACACACACATACACATACATATATACACACACACACACACACACATACATATATATGTAGATATGTATATATGTGTGTGTATATATATATATATATATATATGTATGTATGTATATGCAGAAGGCCTTGGAAAAGGTCAACACAAAAGGACACAGGGAGGGCTGGAGAAATGGCTTAGCGGTTAAGCGCTTGCCTGTGAAGCCTGAGGACACTGGTTCGAGGCTCAATTCCCCAGGACCCACGTTAGCCAGATGCACAAGGGGGCGCACGCATCTGGAGTTCGTTTGCAGTGGCTGGAGGCCCTGGCGCGCCCATTCTCTCTCTGTGTGTGTCTCTCTCCCTCTCCCTCCCTCTCTCTGTGTCTGTTACTCTCAAATAAATAAATAAATAAAAATAATTTTAAAAAAAAAGGACACAGGGAGAGAGCCAGGCATATATGGTGACACACACATGTAATCCCGGCACTTGGGGCAGGAGTTGAAAGTCATCTTCAGCTACATGGCAAGTTCAAGGCCAGCTGGGCTATGTGAGACCCTGTAGTAGGAGGGAGAGGGAGAGGAAGGGAGGAAAGAAGGGAAGAGAAGCCATGGGTATCCACATGGGTGGGGGGAGAATGTAGCTAGCCTTGTCTATTTTTTTCTTTCAGCACATACATGCACGCATACCAGATGGAGCCCAACTCTCTACACCAGCTCCACACACTAAGGCGTGAGCCAGCCCACCATGAGTGCTCCAAGCCCACATGACTTCTTGTGAGAACTCATGAATCTCTCTACAAGTGACACACCTGAATATTTTACTAATGTTGGAGAAAAATAGAAAACTACTAAAAGGGCTGGAGAGATGGATCAGTGGTTAAAGGCACTTCTTGCAAAGCCTGACAGCCTAGGTTTGATTTCCCAGGACACATGTAAAGCCAGATGTACTAAGTGACACATGCATTGGGAGTTCGTGTGCAGTTTCAGGAGGCCCTGGGGGGCACATACTCACTCTCTGTGTCTGCCTCTTTCTCAAATAAATAAAATTTTTTAAAACCTACTAAAATATCAAATTCACTGTCTTTCCAAAAATAAATAAATAAAAATAAAAACACGACTAACCAGAAAGCTACAGGGACCAAAAAGGACAAGCACTTAAGACCCAACAGAAGTGAAGAAAGTACAGCTGGTAGAGCCCTTGTCTACACATGAAGACCCCGGGGTCCATACTCAGCAGGGTCTGTGCAAAAAGAAGAAAAAGAAGGAAGAGAGAAATCCTCTATAGTTAACAATAGCACAGAGATCACCTGCTTGGTGTCACTATGAAATAATGAAGGGGGTAACTGAAATCTGTCTTTTCATTTTGCTGACATGCTTGCCCTTCCATTAACAGTGAGCATTCACTGTACAGCTTTAATGACATTTATAATTACGGTGGAAGTGTTAATGTCAACAACACTGTCTATAGAAAAATCCAATTGGGTCATTTTTGCAGGACTTCTCCAAGAAAATCTCTCCAAGAGTTAGAAACAAACATGACCGCCTGGCACTAATGTGTGATAATTTTGCATACAAAACTGAATTGGCAGTAATATTCACATTAGAACATGTAATACTACTAATGTTCCATATTAGCACATGAAGGCCTAGAAGGCGACAGCAGAGAGGAGTAAACAGGTGTACGATGAGCCCAAGAAAGGAAGGGGGGCTGTGGGGGGGGGGGGGCTGCAGTGGGACAGCGGAGCAAAGCGAAGCGGAAGCGGGGGAATGAGGTCTGAGGCTCACCTGTGCCGATTTGCGCCTTGAACCGATCCTGCAGCCGGGTGACCAGCGCCGACAGGATGTCCATGCCCAGGAGAACCACCTACAACGGGAAACAGCCAGCGTGCGTTAGTCCTCCCGCTCTGCGGACATGTCTGGTCCCCGCGATCCCAGGGCCCAGGCACGTCAGCCAGCTGGAAAGGCTCAACTGGTTGGAGCCGGATAGATGCTCTCGCATCCTGTGCCCCCCACAAAAAAGACGTTTACAGTTTTCATAGAAAACATTAGGGGCGCGAAACGAAAGCAAGCCCCGCTTTCCATGCCAGTTTGGAGCCCGCAGAGACCCGGCCCCGCCCCTGCGGCCCCGCCCCAGAAGGCGTGTATGCAAATTTACGGCGCGTATGCAAATTTACACTGCGACGACGCGTGGACTTCTGGGTAAGCCCTAGCAGCAGTCTGGAAGCCCCTCGGAAGTCTGGGGGCAAACTGTAGATGGTGATTGGCGGGAACTGTGGTTACTGAAAGGTTTACCTACCCGGCGGGCAAGGACGAGCCTTGCGAGTTAGTCATCACAACCCAAAAGGGTAGCGGTGCTTCCTGCTCGCAGCGCTCTCACACTGGGCAACAACCATCCTTTTCTTGGGGTTGCGCTACTGTCCAATGAACGTTTAGTGAGGGCAGTACTGCTAACGCTTAGACAACACATTCGCATCAGTTAGAGCTTTGCTTTATCTTGGTGCAATTTTTGGAAACCAAAAAAACCTCTTTACCACACTCTGTAAACTAAGAAGTATGTTTAAGTTATTGCTTCCTCTTTCACAACTGTCCAGTAGGTGGCAAGCCACTACCTTCCTGCTAGTGTACTGGGGGCACCCTCCTTCAGTTAAAAAGAACACAAACTGCCAGTCCCCCTAGAAAACTAGACATCTTCCTGCTCACGATTAAAATCCAGCTTTACATAAATTCTCCTAAATAGGAATTGGTAAGGAGACACTAACAAAGAAAATGAGTTTCATTTATGGGCAGTTTTTTTAAACTCAGGTAATGATATAAAACACTAAACTAATGGCTTTGCTTTTGAGGTAATGAGGATTTTAGGTTTCACACTTTGGATCACTTCCAAAGGGTACAGGAGAGGGAGGGGTAATTTTGCAGTAGAGAAACCTGACCAGCATTACTTCTGCCAGGTCACCAAAGTCAATATCCTAAGTCACGCTGGTGCCTGCACACATGATGTGTGATGCAAGCACGCATTACTTCTGACCCCAAGCCCATAAACCCAGTGTCATCTTACCAGGAAATTCCAAGTGAGGCTCCTATGAAACACCTGACCAGTGCTCCTCCACACTGTCAAAGCCAAAACCACCAAAGTAAAGAACCTGTCACAGTTAACAGGAAGCAAACGAGGCAACAAAAAGCAATACTGATACTCTGGGGCAGAAAAATGACATTTTTCCTTAGGTAAGAGCTACACACATTTGATTAGCACATGGGTTTTCATTAGTAATAATCTATCATCATCAGCCAGCACTGTGTTGTGTGCATGTACATACATGTGTATATACCTTTTATTGTTTTGAAACAATGTCTCAGTATGTATTCAAGGTTTGCCTCCATTTGAAATTCTCCTGCTTCAGCATACTGAATATTGGGATTACAGGTGTGTGCTACCATACCTGCCTTACCTTTCTATAAAGAAATTCACAACTGGGGGTGCTAGAGAAATGGATTGGTGGTTAAAGGCACTTGCTGTGAGTTGGAAGCCAGCCTGAGACTACATAGTGAATTCAAGTTCAGCGTGGGCTAGAGTGAGACCCTACCTCAAAAAAACAAATATATGTAGAAATGTAAATGGTAAAACATTCTTTCAGTGAAACAAGGTGACAATACTTAATCCTAACGGATAACAACACATTATAAAATAGAGGAAATAGCCGGGCGTGGTGGTGCATGCCTTTAATCCCAGCACTCGGGAGGCAGAGATAGGAGGATTGGAGTGAGTTTGAGGCCACCCTGAGACAACATAGTGAATCAGCCTGGGCTAGAGTGAGACCCTACCTCGAAAAAAAAAAGATTTCTAAAATAGAGAAAATAAAAGGGGAAAGTGTGGGGGGCGGGAGGGAATTACCATGGGATTTTTTTTTATAATCATGGAAAATGCTAATAAAATTTTTTTTTTAATAAAATAGAGAAAATATACCACCATTTCATGCAAATTGTCAGTACATTAACAAAGAGACCAACAGGAACAACAAAACAGACTCAAACATTTTGGGGCACTTTCTTGACATGAGGCACTTAGAAATAACTGGCACAGCAGAGGAAATAAGTCTAGTTTTTAAATAAATGCCTGGGGGCAAGTCAACTAGTCTTGAATGTAAGAGGACCTAAAGTAAATGAAAAGAAAAAACAATTAGGCCTGGAGATGTGTTCCTGTAATCCTAGCACCTGGAAGCAGAGGAAAAGAAGGATCCCTGGGGCTTCCTGGCCAGCTGGTCTAGCCTAATGGGTGAACTCTGAGCCAATGAGAGAGCTATCTCAAAAGGAGGTGGACAGAATTCCTAAGAATAGCACCCTATATTGGCCTATGAACATACACACTAGTGTACACACACACACACACACACACACACAAAAGAGGGGTTAGCTAGCACTTGGGAGGCAGAACTTCAAGGTCATCTCTGGCTGAATAGTGAGGTCAAAGCTGACCTGAATCAAAAGGGAAGGGGAAGGGAGTGGGAGAAAAGAAACAGCAGGTTGAATTCGTACAGCTCTTCCACAAACCACTTAGTAGTCAAGCGGTACAAAACCAGGCAAAGTATTTTTTGAGTGGGCAGAAAAGATATCTGTAATCCTGGCTATGAAAAAAAAACCTCCAATAGTCATCATAATTAAAATGATATTATTAGACACTCACCAAAATGGCTAAAATGAGTAAGACTGACAAAACCAAATGTTAACAAGAATGTGATGCCGTGGAAACTCTGCTGGACACAATGTAAACTAGCATAACCAATACTTCAGAAACCCTCTCTTGGACTGGAGAGATGGCTTAGCAGTTAAGCACTTGCCTGTGAAGCCTAAGGACCCCAGTTCAAGGCTCAATTCCCCAGGACCCACATAAGCCAGCTGCACAATGGGGACCACATGTCTGGAGTTCATTTGCAGTGGCTGGAGGCCTTCGCATGCCCATTCTCTATCTATGTATCTGCCTCTTTCTCTGTCTATTGTTCTAAAATAAATAAATAAATATATATAAAAAAACTGGGCTGGAGAGATGGCTTAGTGGTTAAGCGCTTGCCTATGAAGCCTAAGGACCCCGGTTCGAGGCTCAGTTCCCCAGGTCCCACGTTAGCCAGATGCACAAGGGGGTGCACGCGTCTGGAGTTCGTTTGCATTGGCTGGAAGCCCTGGCGCACCCATTCTCTCTCTCTCTCTCTCTCTCTCTCTCTCTCTCTCTCTCTCTCTATCTGTCTTTCTCTCGGTGTCTGTCACTCTCAAATAAATAAATAAAAATTTAAAAAAAAAAAAAACAGAAACCTTCTCTTGCAGGCAGTGTGATACAAGCTGGAATCCCAGCACTGAAGAGACAGAGCCAGGAGGACAGAGAGCTGGAAGTCAGCCTAGGATACATAAGATGTTTGAGGTCAGTTGAAACTACATGGTGCAGACCTGTCTTTTTAAAAAAAAGGCTGGGTATGGTGGCGCTCTCCTGTGATACTAGCATTCTAGAGGCAGAGTCAAGAGGGATGCAAGGATCACAAATTAAGAGTTTAACTTTGGCTACAATAAATAATGAGACCCTATCTCAAAAAAAAAAAAAAAAAAAAAAGGCCAGGTGGTGCACGCCTTTAACCCCAGCACTCAGGAGGCAGAGGTAGGAGAATCAGCATGAGTTTGAGGGCACCCAGAAACTGTACAGTAAATCACAGGTCAGCCTGGGCTAGACTGAAGCCCTACCTCTAAAAAGACAAAAAGAGGAAAGAAAAGAGAAGAACGAGGGGAGGGGAGGGCCAGGGATGCAGGCCAGTGGTGGAGCACTTGCCTAGCTTGGTGGAGGAGAGAGAGAAAAGAAGGGAAAAAGGAAGAAGTCCTCTTGGTTATGGAGCACACGTGAAGACAGACACATGTAGCACACTTGTTAGAGACAGACCCAATAGAAACACGTGCCCATGTACAACTGGGGACATGCACAAGAGCGGTCAGGGCAGCACTGCTCACAACTGCCCGCCACTGCAGGACGGTGCACCCTGAGGGATGCAATAAACAGTACTAAGGGTTGCATATCACACATACGTGCACACACAACAAAAAGGAACGAGTACTCCTTAAACTGCCTGTGCCTTTGTATTCTGTGCACACTCTATACAAAGTTCACAATTTTAGATGACTGACCCTGACCACACTCTGATGAATGGTTTACACTGGTTCCTGCTTTGCAAAACCCCACTTCTTCCTGAGCATGAAGTCTACTCACCACCCAAAGAAAGAAATACTGAATCTTTTTCTCCACAGCAATGTCCTTAAGGGCTGTTTTTAACCTTTGGAGGATGGCAGCTGGGAGAAAACACTGCACTCACACTTTACTTTATATACTTTTGGATAAGGAGTACAGCATCAGCACCAATTACACAAAACAGACACAGAGATTACCCAAGGTCACAATATCCACAAACAAGCCTGAGCCTCCTCCTACCTATACCAAGACCATTTTCAGTCTAGACAGTCACAACATGCACAGAGCCTGTGGTTCTAGTCTTTTGCATCTCTCTGTAGCTTAAACCTTGAGGAAGTTACAATACTTCTCAGCCAACATCAGAAAACCCCTAAAGTGGCTAGAGCCATGAGCCTCTCTCGAGCTCGCTGATAATGGCTAGGTCACATGAGCTCAATAACTGCAGCTAGGGAGGCGACACTAGGCTACATTGGCCAGAGGTTAATAGGCTTCAAAAGCATTACCCAACAATATATTTCCCTTACAGAGCACATAGGAGGGGTTAGCAATGTTATAACAGCCTGCCTGGCATATAGTAGGCATTCAATACATGCCTGGTCCTTTCCTTAGGAAAGCAGCATGAGACAGAGGAAGTGGGGTGGGGGTGGACAGAAAGGGAAGGAAGGGAGGGAAGGAGAGAAGGAGGGAAGGAAGGGATGGAAGCAAGAAGGAGACAAAATAGGCATTAAGCCCAAAGAAGAAAACAAGCTTGCCTAAAATTATATCACCCTGGGCTGGAAGGATGGCTTAGCAGTCAAGGCACTTGCCTGCAAAGCCAAAGAACCCCAGGTTCAATTCCCCAGGACTCACAAAAGCCAGATGCACAAAGTGGCACATGCATCTGAAGTTCATTTGCAATGGCTGAAGGCCCTGGCATGCCCATATTCTCTCTCTCTCTAAAATAAATAAATAGAAATCGTTTTTTAAAAATTACCTCACCCTGTTGATATGTGTTACTTATTCCAGGACAACAGGATTATATAGCCAACTTTTCAGTGGCTGTATAACAGCCTACTATAGTTTAGTTTCATAATTATTAAACCAGATCTACAAGTCACTACAGTCAAGTATGTTCAGAATTGTCCTTCTGTTTTCTTTTCTGAGGTTGTATGTATGTGTGTACATTTGTATGTGTGGGCACACGTAAGTGTGTAGACGATGAAGGGTATCTTACTCAGCTGCTCTACACCTGCTGTCTCTCACTGAACCTACAGCTCACAAGTGGGCTACACTCTCTAGCCAGTGAGCCCCAGGACTCCCTGTCTCCACTTCCCCAGAGCTGGGGTTAGAGGCACACACCACCATGCTGGGCATTTTATTATGTGGGTTCTTGGGATCTGAACCCAGGTCCTAGTCTCCCCAGCCGTGAACTTTCCATTTGTTTTCAGACAATATGGTGATGAGTATATACACATGTGCTAGGACAAAAAATAAAGACCTTGTATACTGTTAGCACTTCCCCCATAATGCGCAAGGTGCCCTTTAAATTCCAAACAACATACGGCTGATTTCTGCACACAGTTTAGTTATTTAACTGCAACCTTATTAGCTAAGGGGGCGGGGGGGGGGGGGATTAGCACCACGCTACACTCACTTTCAATTCCAAGAATAAAACACAGTACAAATACAAAAGAAAAAGTGTGATCAAGTCGCTGACTTGGTCCAAACACATGTGGAATGAGAAATGAGTCACTCGCAGTCATCCTTCAGAGCAGTCACCTCTGGAGTCCCTGGACACTCGTTCTAGTGATACTGCCACTAAGCAGTCTATGTTCTAATTCCTCTTCAGTAATGTCCTCCAGAGACAGTTTGTGAGCCACAGAAGTGAAGGTCTGTTAAGATACAATTACCACTGGGTTATGAGACTTGCAGGTTACAGGTGTGTTACCGGTTGCTGGCCATACACAGGGATGGAACTATGAGAACTGAACTTGGGTTGGGGGTTGCTGGAGAGATGACTTAGCAGTTAAGACACTTGCCTGAAAAGCCTAAGGACCCAGGTTCAGTTCTCCAGTACCCATGTAAACCAGATGCCCATAATGTGTCTGGAATTCACTTGCAGTGGCCAGAGGGCCCTGCTGTGCCCATTCTTATTCATTCTCTCCCACTTCCTCTTCTCTTCCCCCCTCCCAAATAAATAAATAAACTTTTAAAGAAAGAGGGCTGGAGAGATGGCTTAGCAGTTAAGGCACTTGCCTGAAAAGCCCAAGGACCCATGTTCAACTCTCCAGATCTCACGTTAGCCAGATGCACAAGGTGATGCAAGCCTGAAAGGCAACACATGCGCACAAGGTGGCACAAGCAACTGGAGTTTGATTACAGTGTCCAGAGGCCCTGGCACACCCATTCTCTTTCTTACTCTCTAGCATGTGTGTATGCACGTGTGTGTGTGTGTGTGTGTGTGTCTACTCTGTTGGGCTTGCCTCAAAGAGGGGAGGGGAGGGGAGGGGAGGGGAGGGGAGGGGAGGGGAGGGGAGGGGAGGGGAGGGGAGGGGAGGGGAGGCGAAGCAAAGCAAAGCAAAGCAAAGCAAAGCAAAGCAAGGAAAGAAAGACATGATATTGCAGTCATCACTTCTGTTCACAAGGCTACAACGGGCCACACAAGGCTAGGAGGAAGGTGAAAACCCAAAGGCAAAGGTGGGTGTGGTGGCTCATGCCACAGCTTTAATTCCTGCACTCAAGAGGCTGAGGTAAAAGGACAGCCATGAGTTTGACACCAACCTGGGCTAGAGTGAAACCCTGCCTGAAAAATAAAACAGCTTTTTAAAAGATTTTAAAAGCCACAATGCCAGGCAGAGGTATTAAGTTTTGTTTGAAGGTCTAGACCAGCCTTAAACATTTCAGGAATGATATAAGTGTTCTGTAAATCACTGGGCCAATGCAGTAAACACTAACCACGTGGTCACCAGCAACTGAAGCCAGATAGAGTGGGTGGAAACCGGAACTTTTCTTTTCATTAAATGTTACTTAGTTGAACCCGACATGATGACGCACACCTTTAATCCCAGCACTCAGACGGCAGAGGTAGGAGGATCACCATGAGTTCAAGGCCACCCTAAGACTACATAGTAAATTCCGGGTCAGCCTGAGCTAGAGTGAGATGCTATTTCAAAAAAACAAAACAAAAGTTACTTAGTTGACTTTCAATAGCTACACAGGGTCCTTGGCTACCCTGCGGGAAGCTGTTCAGATTAAAGCAAGCAGGTAGAAATGGGAACAGATATGTGAGGGGAGCAGGGGAGCAGGGAACCAGGACAGCTGGACTCTGCTTAGAACTCTGGTTACTTGACACCATGCAGGAACAGAGGCCAGTATTGCCAGACCTCTGGATTTAAAACACTGGCAACTTATAAACCAAACAAGATGCCTCCAAGGCAACAACTGTCACCCCAGAACAGGGGAGGCTAAGGCAGTAGAATATTTCAATAAACTAATCTGTCTCAGCCCCAATCACAACGGCAAACCGTATCTGTGGGTTAAATCCCACACAGATTCTGAAATCTACAATGTCGCCCACCCAGATACATCCCATTAGCAGGATGTCAGACCCTGAAACATTCCTGACTGTTTCCCACAAATGGCTTTCACAATTCTGCTCAATGTGCTCCTAGAGTTACATATTCCCCTTCCACAAACTCCTTCCAGCCAGCAAGGCTCCCCTGTCCTTACTCATCTCCCTATATCTTTCCATGTGGTCTCCAGCCTCCTAATTCCTCCAAGGCCCCAGCATAGCTGGCATAAGCATCCACTCCTGTATAGCCCTCCTTCCCATGTAAGCTAGGCAACAAATCAAGTGCATACCTTCAATCCCAACCACCTGGAGAGATGAAGGAGGGGAGGGATCACTTGAGTCTGTAGCCAGTCTTTGAAGCTTAGTAAGAAACTGTCCCAAAAATAAATAAAGCACCACTATTCAAAATGGGGCAGTTTCTTAAAGACTTGTCCCTTAGTACCCATACCCTGCATATTCTAAATCCCTTAGGGTACTTATATAGAATAGTGCTCACATAGAAAACTATGCACATACATGCTCCTATATACTTTAAACATCTCTGATATACTAATAACACAAGCCTATACAAGCACTGTCACACAGCTGGGAGGGTGGCTCCATGCATAAATGGTTTACCATGCAAGCATCAGGACATGAGTTTGGATCCTTAGCACCCTTGTAAACCTGGACACCACAGTGAGTGTCTGTCATCCCTCTGTAGCCGGAAGGGAAGTAGAGACCAGAGAATGCCCTGGAAGCATACAAGCCAATGAGCTTGGCTATGCAGAGGTGAACAAGACTGCCTCAAACAAGGTGGAGGGTACGGATTGACACCCGATGTTGTCCTCTGCCCTCTACAAATACATTATTATGACATGTGCGTGCCTGCCTTCACATACACACACACATAGAGAGAGATGCCACATTGTTTTAGGTTATTATTTGCAACAAAGTGTCTGTCTCATAGCTCTAGTACCAACATAAAAATGCCAGGAGCAGTGGTGCATACCTATAATCCTACCACGGGGGTGGGGAGGAGCGCCAGGGGAGGAGGGCAGAGACAGGAGGATACCTGGAACCTACTGGCCAACCATCTAGCCTACTTGGTGAGCTCCGGACCAATGATAAAAATGCCTCAAAAGAGGTGGGTGGCAACTAAAGAATGCCACATGAGGTTGTCCTCTGTCCTCCATATGCACAAAGGAAGACACCCTCTAGCACTGGGGTTCAAATGGAGCATAACTGCAAACAGGCATAAGAGATCATTTGGGGGTGATGGAGAAGTGTCCTAAAACTAAAGTTTGGTGGTAGTTGTACAAATCTGTAAATTTAATGCAAATAACTGAAGTGTACATGAGCATAAATTATATGATATGGGGCTGGAGAGATGGCTCAGCAGTTAAAGGTGCTTGCTTACAAGGCCAGAGGTCTGGGTTGGATTCCCCAATACCCATGAAAAGATAGGTGCACAAAGTGGCCCATGAGCCCATATGCACTTGCAGGAGGCTCTGACACATCCATACTAACTCTCTCTGCTTTTTCTATCTCTTTCTCGCTCTCTCTCTCTCAAATAAATAAATAAATAAAATATTTTAAATTTTATGACATATAAATTATATCTCAATAAAACTGTAAAAAAAAAAGCTGTTACTAGATTTCAAAGAGCGCTTTTCTATCATTTTGTTGACTGGCTCATGGCAGTCTGAATACAAACTACTCCCCCCGTCCCCATAGCTTCATGTGTTTGTGATTAAGCTCCATACTTGATCCCCAGCTGGTGGCAACCTGGGAGGTGAGGCCTTGCTGGAGGAGGTGTGTCGCTGGTGTGAACTTGAGATTTAACAGCCCAACTCCAAGCCCACTATGGAGACTATACCCATCCAAAGCAGCTCACTCCGCTGCTTCCTGCCACACTCTCCCCACCATGATGTAAGCTGAATAAACCCACCGCATGGGCTGCTTTTTATTACTACACTTCATCTGTCCCATGGGCTCCAGTTCCTCTACGAAGACTCATTTCAAGTATCATCAACTCCAAGGACCTACCTCCCACCCACATCCATGCTCCTGGGACGGGGGTCTGGGTTTGCAGCCACTACTACGCACTGCCCCCCCCCCCCGCATTCCTACTGGCATCCAGAGTCTAGACTGCAGCTTTCCTGACACTTTCCTTCTCTGCCTTACTCGTATCCCTATCAGCATCAGCCACAGTGCTAGCAACTATGGAAAAGGTGAACAGAGAGGACCTGGGTAAGAATGTGAATGCCATTAACTAAAATCACAGTAACAAACCCACACCGTAACTGCTACCAATTACCCCAGTGTAGCCCTGCTTACACCTGCTTCCCCCATCACACCCCACAGTATATATTAAGATAAAACCAAAATGTCTTCTCAAAAAGGAATCCAAGCCGGACGTGGTGGCGCATGCCTTTAATCCCAGCACTCGGGAGACAGAGGTAGGAGGATTGCCATGAGTTCGAGGCCACCCTGAGACTCCATAGTGAATTCCAGGTCAGCCTGGGCTAGAGTGAGACCTTACCTCGAAAAACCAAAAAAAAAAAAAAAAAAAGGAATCCAAGGGCTATGGATGTAGTTTGGTTGGTACAATGCTTGTGTGGAGATCAAATTAATTGGAAAGCTAACTGGATGGAATAAGGATAATCTTTGCACAGGCTAAGCATGAGGACATGGAAAACTGTAAACCTTGGGTAGGGGGCTTCTTGAACATGGGAAACACACAGCTTCTCCAAAGGCTTCCTGATGAAGTAAACTAAACAAACAACTCAGTGCGACCTGGTCTAATGCAAGCCCGTACGATCTGGTCTAATGCAAAACTGTACGATCTGGTCTAATTAATGAAAACCTGTACGATCTGGTCTAATGCAAACCTGTACAATCTGGTCTAATGCAAGTCTGTAATCTAACTTATGCTCTGACTGCCCATTGCTTTGACTGCCTGAATCGAAATAAAAGCTGTGAGTATAATCACTTCGGGGAGCTTTAGAGTACATCCCCCTGAACCTCCCTCTAAATCACACTTTGTCTGGTGTGTGTTCATTTTGTGTTTATCCTAACACCGCTGGACGGTATTACAGCTTACTTCACATGCCTGAAGCCTTGGGTTCAATTTCCAGCACTACATAAACAGGATGTAATCTCAGAATTTAAGAGGTCACTAGCTTTAAAAAAAAATCCAAGGGTTAGCTGGGCATAGTGGCACACACCTTTAATCCCAGCACTCAGGAGGCAGAGGTAGGAGGACTGTCCTGAGTTCAAGGCCACCCTGAGATCACACAGTGAATTCCAGGTCAGCCTGGGCTACAGTGAAACCCTACCTCAAAAAATTAAAGTAATCCAGGGGTTGGGAGATGGCTCAGTGAGTAAAGCGTTTGCCATGTAAGCATGAGAACCTGAGTTTGGATCCCCAGCACCCACGTAAAAGATGAGCATGCTGGTGTGTATCTGTGATCCCAGCGCTAAGAAAAGGGGGACGAGGAGGATCCTTGAATCCTCACTGACTAATTAATCTAGCCAAATTAGTGAGCTCCAGGTTCAGTGAGACCGTGTCTCAAAAAATAGGATGCACCAGCATCAAACTTCACTTCACAAACAGCAGACAAACTTCACGTCCCCTGAGCTTCTGTCCCCTGGGGTTTTGTTCTGTTCAGACTGTGTTTCTAAGTTCTGTCTTTGATACACATGCAGTGACTAGATACCCAGAATCCTCTCATGCTTTTGTTTGCTTCTCTTCTTTAAGAATCTCGAAAGTCAACTATTTTTCTAGGTAGGTCTTAGGAGGTCCTTTATCTATTAATTCAAGTAGGACTGTATTAATTTTCAGCTAGCCTCTAACTCTGAAATGTTATACTATATGAACACAACTTTGTAAGTACCAATCAAGTCAAGTTTAAGTCATGACTTAAACGTCCCCAAAAGCACAGATGAACCTCAAGAGCCCCTTCCACATTTAGCTTTCTACACTAACGGAGGACCTCTCATTCTCAGCTGACTCCTTTCAAGTCCAAATACAGTAGCCTCTTCTCTGACGGAATGATCTTTCTTTCCTTCTTACCACTCTGACCTCCTTCTACCATACTCCAGGAGCATGTCAACTGATACCTTAGTACTCCCCTGTGTCAAAGGACAGTCTGTCAAGTTCTGAGCAGACAGGCAAGAAACCACTGTCTAACTAACTGGAGAAATGGAAGCGGGATCCCTCAGGCAGGAACTATGGCCAGCAACACTTACTGGTTCAAATATCTAGCACTTCTAACTGGAGCCCAAGAAAGAGTTGAGAGGAACTACAAGCCATGTTTTGATGTAACTCCAAGCTGACGTTGGAAGTCTGAGGAAAAACCAAGCTGCATGGAAATGGAATTGTCTTGAAGGGCATCAGAAAGGAAAGGTGAGGTCAGTAGAAACCTCACTTCAGGGTTGACTCCTCCTCTTCCACTTCACAGTTCTATTATAATTCCTAACACAAAGAAAATCTTCTTTGCCAGAAATTAAAAATTATACATACCAGGAGCTGGAGATGGCTTAGCGGTTAAGGCACTTGCCTGTGAAGCCTAAGGACCTACGTTCAACTCACCAGTACCCACGTAAGCCAGATGCACAAAGTGACGCATGTGTCTGGAGTTCATTTGCAGTGGACAGAAGTCCTGGCATGCCCATTCTCTCTCTGCCCCCCCCTTTCTCTCTCTCTCTCCTCTGCTCTCAAATAAATAAATAGTTATTTTTTTAAAAAACTATACATACCTACACACAATAGGTAGATTCATCATGACATAATAAGCCTGCTGGACCTCACATACAAGGCTTAAAGGCAGTATGGAGGATCAACATGAACTGGCTGCTCTAATGGCCTCACCTTCCCCACTTCTGAAGAGCACAAAAGCCCTGAGATCTGGAAGCCAAATCTCAGCTCACACCAGTTCTTACTGCCTCCTTCCCCTAGTTATTCGTGATGTCACACCAGCTCACAGTCAGTTCACACCAGTTCTTACTGCCTCCTTCTCCTAGTTAATCGTGGTCTCACACCAGTTCACAGTCAGCTCACACCAGTTCTTACTGCCTCCTTCTCCTAGTTAGTCGTGGTCTCACACCAGTTCACAGTCAGCTCACACCAGTTCTTACTGCCTCCTTCTCCTAGTTAGTCGTGGTCTCACACCAGTTCACAGTCAGCTCACGCCAGTTCTTACTGCCTCCTTCTCCTAGTTAATCGTGGTCTCACACCAGTTCAGTCAGCTCAGACCAGTTCTTACTGCCTCCTTCTCCTAGTTAGTCGTGGTCTCACACCAGTTCACAGTCAGCTCACACCAGTTCTTACTGCCTCCTTCCCCTAGTTAGTCATGATCTCACAATAGTTCACAGTCAGCTCACACCCATTCTTACTGCCTCCTTCCCCGAGTTATTCGTGATCTCACACAAGTTCAGTGAGTTCACACCAGCTCAGTGAGCTCACACCCATTCTTACTGCCTCCTTCTCCTAGTTACTGGTGATCTCACACCAGTTCAGTCAGCTCACACCTGTTCTTACTGCCTCCATCTCCTAGTCATAATCTCACAACAGTTCACAATCAGCTCATATCCATTCTTACTGCCTCTTTCCCCTAGTTATTTGTGATCTCACAACAGTTCAGTCAGTTCACACCGTTCTTACTGCCTCCTTCTCCTAATTAGTCTTGATCTCCAATTCCAAAGCTGAATAGGACCATGCTTAGGAGAAATAAACAAAAAGAACAACCAAGTGAGGGATAAAAAAGTATGTCCATGATAAAATTATTTCAAATGAAGAAATAACTGTTCAACAAAAGCAATGATAAAAAGCAAACAAAAGAGGGACTAGAAACATGGCTCAGTAGTTAAAGGTGCTCGCTTGCAAACTCTGACAACTCTAGTACCCACATAATGATAGATGCACAAAGTGATGAATGCATCTAGAGTTTACTTGCAGTGGCAGAAGGTCCTGGCATCATGCCCGTTATCTATCTCTCTCTCTCTCATAAATATGTAAGTAAATACAAATTTTTATGTTCCAGAGTCATGAATTTTTTTTTTCATTTATCCATTCCTGTTTAAATGCTAGCTAGGGGGGCAAAGGAGATGGCTCAATGGACAAGAGTGTTTGCTGCACAAGCATGAGGACCCGGGCTCAATCCCCAGTGCTCATTTAAGGAGCTTGGCATGATCACGTGTGCCTATAATCCCAGCACTGAGTGGGATGGAGACAGAAGGATCACTGGGGCTCCCTGGTCAGCTAGTCTAACTGAAAAACAAGGTGCTCCAGGTTCAGCAAGAGACTCTGTCTCAGGAAGTAAAGTAGAAGATACATCCAAAACATTCTCCTAAGACCCAGGCACTTGCTCACTCTGGCCCAGCACCAGCAATCTCGTATCACACCTGTAAGATGGACTGACCCTTAAGGGCTCCACCCTAACTTAGAAACACTAAAGAATTACCTAGAGTTTTAGGAAAAAAGGCCTTTGGACAGTTTCTTGTTTTAGCAACAGCCTTGTCGCCTGCCCTTATAGCCAAGGCTGAGGATTCCAAAGCCCCCCTTGTCTGTGGCACTGTGGCCAGAGATCAAAAGCCAAAGTCAGGAAACTAAGCACACAGTTTCCCAACCTTTATTCCTAACAGCCCATCAAGATTAAGCCACTGCAGAGGATGCCTCCACAGAACCACAGGCAGAAATTAAACCCTTCCCTCAAGTCAGCAGTTTTCTTGTCAGGTGTACAGCAATACGAAAGTAGGTAGCACAGGCTAGACCCACGTTCGACTGTGCTCTGTATCTCCAGACCAAGTGAAGAGAGCACGGCAACTTGGGTGAGCATTGTCTTGCACGCTTTTCAATCGGCATCATTCCAGAGGGGAAGGGGCTGTGTGACCCCCACTCCAGGAAGCAGTCAACTCAGTGTAGCGCTGGGTTCCCAGAAAAGGAGATGTACTTTGCTTAATTTAAAACAAAAACAAAACAAACTCTCTTTAAATGAGCTTTGAAATGAATTGCCTCCACATCCAGTCAGCCAATGCTCTGCCCTGAAGCCACTTTCCCACTGAACTTGCTGTGACCTTCTACGTCTGTTCCTCCCTTGGCAGTGCCAAGAGCACCAGCAACAGCTGATGCACCATGCTGGGAGCCCAGAGCCTTTGCTCACTCAATGCTCCCCACTCTGGCCTTATTGGCATAGTAACTCAAAACAAAGGGCACTGAGATGCAGAGATGCGTGCAGCAATGCTGAGGAGGCACAACCCACTGTAGGATGATGCAGACTCGAGAATTTGTTCTCAGTCCTTCCCCCATGGGCACCAGTTGTCTGTCAAAAGTCATCAACAAAGAAGGGACCAAGAAGCTAGTTCAATGGATAAAGCACTTGCAGCCCAAGTATGACAGCTTGACTGTGGGTCCCTGGAACCCACACAAAGCCTACACAGTAGCACACATCTGCATCCCCAGCGCTCCTGTGGTGAAACAGTGGAGAACAAGAGACCGTGTGTCAAACCAGGTGGAACAAGGACTGACACCAGAGGTTGTGCTCTGACCGCCACACAGCCGCCACGACAAGCATACACCAATACTTACACACATGAACACACACATACACACACAGTTACGTAGAGAGAGGGGAAAGAGGGATTTGTTGTTGTTTTTATGCCCTCTGCAGGTAAGGTTCTAAACCAAAACCTCTCTTCTAAGGAGAAAATGCCCCAAGACCACAGTGAGGGTGTCTCGGAGAAGGCCTGAACCAAGCGCAGAGCAGAGGCTGGCTCTGAGCACACGCTCTCTGACACTGGCAGCTGTGGGTCCTATTAATGGACCTCCAGCACCCTTCTTACATTTCACTGGTTTAACTCAAGGGACCAAAAAGTTCTGAGACCAGTCAATAAGCTATTTGCCTGGCCCTGAAGGAATCCATTCAAAGTCCTGGAGGGGGAGGGGGTACTAGAAGAGAAATGGGGAAACCAGGAGGATCAGAACTTAGCCAAATTTCATCACACTTTTCATTTCTTGTGTCCTAGCATGTGATCATACAAAATGAATCCACATCTTTATAAATCTTGGAAGTGTCTTATGAAACACTAATAATCTGACATTGTAAGTTTTAGGTTAAACTATGCAGTCATCTCTCCACATCCACGGAGGACTGGTTCCAGAACACAAGGATACCAAAATCCACATATGCAAGTCCCCTGTATAAAGTGTCAGAGCAGCAGAGTGGTGTGCATGTCTAGAATCCCAGTGTTCAGGGGGCTGATGCAGAGGGTGCCTCAAATTCATGACTAGCCTGCTTACATAGTGAATTCCAGGCCAGCAGTCATATAAAACTTGTCTCAAAAAAACAGAAAACAAAGAAAATACCATAGTATCTGCATATAACCTATACATACCCTGCAACACACTTTAAATAATCTCTAGACTATTAATAACACCTAGCACAATGTGTTACGTAAACAGGAGCACTGTCTAGGGAATTACGAAACAGGAAGTGTCTGTACGTACAATTCTGCTTAACCTTTTCCATCGGAGGCTAGCTGCAGCTGCAGAACCTGCAGCTGTGAAGACTAAAAACGTGGTGTGTAAAATGTGAGCACTCTGTGGCAATGACCAGGGCCACCCTGTTTTTGAAAATGGTCTTGTCACTGAACCTGGAGCTTACCAATTCAGCTAGTCTGGTTAACCAGCAAGGCCCAGAAATCCTCCTGTCTCTGCCTCCCCAGCAACTGAGATCAGGAGTATACACTGACATTTGACACTTAACACTTTATGTGGATGCTGGGGATTCAAACACAGACACTCATGCTTGCACAGCAAGCATTTTACCTACTGAACCATTTCTCCAATTCCTGCCAATAGTAATTTTGGTAATTATAACCACAGTCCAGTGCCAAATGCTCCAGCTATTACTTCAGCCTTCCCTCAAATGCTCACCTCATTGAACTGTTTTCTGGAATACTGAACATAGTTGCTGGGACACCATCATAGCTGTGTAACATGCAACTTGAAACACCCTGGGAGCCTGCTAGAAAGTCTTCAGTGAACCCATGCAGCCTGCTTAAAAAGCAGATTAACAGTTCTGGTGTGGCATTCATGTCCTTCAAGGCCCAGTACCAGTTTGTCTTTCTAGGAAGCATGGAATACTTTGGGTTCTGAGCCTAGATGGCCCAGTTTCAGGTCTTCATGTATTAAAGGGGAGCCACAGAAGGTTGTGACATGAAGTAAAATGATGTATCTATAAGCTCAGCACAGCCTGGTACATAAGTGACACTTAAGGTGCTGGAGGGGTGACTCAGTGGATAAAGTGCTTACCATGCAAGCATGAGTATTTGAGCTTGGCTCCCCAGAACCCGTGTAAAGCTAGACGCCATAGTGCTGGTGCACACACAGGAAGAAGGACAGCAAAGAGCAGAGGATCTCATAGCTAACCTGGCAAAGAGGACACGGACAAGAGGCCCTGTCTCAAACAAGATGGAAGGCATGCACTGCACCTGAAGCTGTCCTCTGACTGACCTTCAAATGAGCACTGTGGCACATGGGCACACCCACACTCATACATGAATACAAATACATCAGAAAGAAAGAGGGCTGCAGAGATAGCTTAGCAGTTAAGGCACTTGCCTGTGAAACCTAAGGGCTCAGGCTCAATTCCCCAGGTCTCACATAAGCCAGATACACAAGGTGGCACATATGTCTGGAGTTCACTGGCAATGACTAGAGGTCCTAATGTGGCCATTATCATTCACTCTTTCTTTCTCTCCTTTCCTCCCTCCCTCCCTGTCTCTAGTAGATAAATAAAAAGAAAAACAAATCTGGGCTGGAAGAATGGCTTAGTGGTTAAGGCATTTGCCTGCAAAGCCAAAAGACCCAGGTTTAATTCCTCAGAACCCACATGAGCCAGATATACAAGGGGATGCACGCATCTGGAGTTCGTTTGCAGTGGCTGGAGGCCCTGGCACGCCCATTCTCCCTCCCTCCCTCCCTCACCCTCCCTCTCCCCCCCCCCACCCACCCCCTTTCGCTGTCAAATAAATAAATATTTTTAAAAGAAAAGAAAGAAAAAATCACTCAGTAAAAAAAAACTGATGGCTTAGTGAGTAGGCACACTTACTGCACAGCACAAGGACCTGAGTTTGAGATCCGCCCCACCTAAGTCAAGCAGGGTTGTACATGCTTGTAAGCCCAGTGCTAAGGGGTGAAAATAGAAAGATGGCCAGGACTTCTGGTCAGCCAGTCTAATAGAAAATCTGGAGCTCCAGGTTCAATGAGAGACTCTGCCTCAGGTAAGGAAGATGAAAAAGCACTAGAAGGCACCCACCTCCTTCCTCTGGCCTTTCTTGTGTGCACCCGGGGTGTGTGAATCTGCACACACACCACATTCAGCACACACACACACACACACACACACACACAGAGAGAGAGAGAGAGAGAGAGAGAGAGAGAGAAAGACGTACAAGTATACAAGTGTTTTTATTCTTCCAAGCATCATTTACTTCTTTCCCAGGATCCTCAGCAGCCTTTCTTCCCATCCTCAGGATAGAAGAAATGGACGGTTGGCCTATTCTTGCTGACAAAACCAATCACACTTCTTCCTCTCACTTCTGTGAGCTACCATATGAAGGAGCATATTACAGTTCATACTAGCCTGCTGGGCTCCCTCAGCAAGCCATGCTCCCTGAAGATGAAGATGAAGGTGACCACGTGGCTCAGAAAGGCTTTCCTTCTCAAAGCAGGAAGCACCTTTGAGGCTGGCCATTCCTGCTGAGCATCTGAGCCACACAGAACAGTGCCACAGGCCTGACTACTCATGTCCTAACAGCTGCCAACGGGATCTAATGAACTCTTCTTAATGATACACGAGGCTGCCAGGCATCCTCACCAAAGAGAAGTTTCCAGAAAGGGTGTGGTCATGACTGTACTGATATGTCATCCACGGTGCCAAAGTTACACACATATCACCAGATGTCCTTCACAGACCGTATAGAGGCTCATGAGTTTTTATTTGAAATTTTCATGAAGCAAATCACAACTTCAAATCAAATTCTTCAATTGTTAATACAGGTTGGGCTGGGTACCAAAGCATGTAGCCAACTAGGTATGTATGCTATAGAATTCTATTCAGCAGTGCAGAAAAAATAAATGAAATTTGCAAGAAAATGGATGGAGCTGGAAAAGTGACCCAAACCCACAAAGCCCAAAACACATGTTCTCTCTGATATGTGGGTCTCAGCTTGTAACATCTATACGTATGCATATAGGGGGTAAATGTGGACATATCCTCCAAAGGTAGAACTGTTACCGAAAGCAAACATAAAGAACAGAAGTGGGAGGATACGAGAGTGCGGAATGGAACTGCAGGGAGGAGGTGAGGAATAGGAGGAGGAGAGAAATAAACAAAAAGAAATTGCATTTGAAAATATCAGAATTAATGATACCTAAATCTCTGTATGCCAACTAAAAAGCTCTGTATGGTAATGAAAAGACAAATAATTTTAAAAATATCTGTGGGCAAGGCATGGTAGCACATGCCTTTAACCCCAGCACATGGGAGGCAGAGGTAGGAGGATCGCCATGAGTTAGAGGCCACCCATAGACTACATAGTGAATTCCATGTCAGCCTGGGCAAACCCTACCTCAAAGGAAGGGAAAGGGGAAGGGGAAGGGGAAGGGGAAGGGGAAGGGGAAGGGGAAGGGGAAGGGGAAGGGGAAGGGGAAGGGGAAGGGGAAGGGGAAGGGGAAGGGGAAAGGGAAAGGGAAAGGGAAAGGGAAAGGGAAGGGAAGGGAAGGGAAGGGAAGGGAAGGGAAGGGAAGGGAAGGGAAGGGAAGGGAAGGGAAGGGAAGGGAAGGGAAGGGAAGGGAAGGAACAGGACAGGACAGGACAGGACAGGACGAAAGAGAGAGAGAGAGAGAGAGAGAAAGGGTGTGTGTGTGTGTGTGTGTGTGTGTGTGTGTGTGTGTGTCAGGACAACCTCTGGGTATTGGTCTCCCTTATTTGGAACAAGTTCTCTCCTGATGTTTGCTGATGAGAAAGTCACAAACTTCAGGATGCTCCCAACTCTGCCGCCACTGCCATGGACAAAATGGGATTATAGGGGAATGTGTCACTTTGCATCCCGCTTTATATGGATGCTGGGGGTCTGAACTCTGGCCACTAGGATGTGGAGCAAGTGCCTTTAACCACTGGGCCCTACTGGGACCATTTCTATAAATTCTTCCCACAGTTGACTAAGTCATAAAAACTACACCAGAAAAGGATACAACTAAAAGAGAGGACCTATAAATTGCTACAGGAATACTTTGTTTTTAATCACAAAGCAAACTGAACCAAAAAAATATGAAGGAGGATTGGAGAGAAAGCTTAGCGGTTAAGGCGCTTGCCTGCAAAGCCAAAGGACCTCACTTCAATTCCCTAGGGCCCACATAAGCTAGATGCACAAGATGACACATCCATCTGGAGTTCGTTTGCAGTGTCTGGAAACCCTGGCACACCCATTCTCTCCCTCCCTCTTCTCCCTCTCCCCCCACTCTCTCTCTCAAATAAATAAATAAATAAATAAAATATTTTTTAAAAAAATATGAAGGAAAAAAACAGCCACTTCAAAAGACAAGCAAGCAAGAGACACTGATCATCCAGCTGTTACTAAAACACTGAGTCATACTGGACAGGTAAGGGGCTCAGAGATCCAAGACAGACCTCACCTACTATGTCATGGATAATACAGTTGAAACAAACACACAAAACAGCCACAATACAAGGCAAACATAGTCTGGGACAGTGAATGTGACTAACAGGTATGGAAGGAGCACCAGCTATTGACAAGTGATTTCAACAAAGAAACACAGCCTGGGCCAGAGTGAGAGCTTACCTCGAAAAAGAAAAAAAAAAAAGATAACTATTTTGTAATTTTTGAAAGTAGGGGATCTGAATACTGAACGAGTGGCCTGCCTTTCAAAGTCAGCTTTATTCTCTCAAAATGAACAAATTTGGTAGCCCATGTGGTACTGGGAGGGTAACAAATTGCAGGAAATAAAAGGTCGATGGACTGGCAACATGGTTTGTTTGTGTTTGAGCCAGGATTGTCACAGTTTCTGTGTGGAGGAACAATGGAGCCAGAGCATGCAGGAATCATTGGTTGCAGTGGAGTTCCTAGCATTTTTACTGAGATGCCAGGTCTGTAGACAGCACCTGGCTCAGGATGGATTGTCCCCTGGGTTGTGAGCAACCCAGCTGTAGAGGCAGAATTGGAACTCTGGGGACTTCATCATTGGCTAGAGATGTCAGACTAGGAGCTACAAGAATTTGATGTTTTGCCCTATTTGTTTCAGATCTTGCATTGGTTCCATCTTTCCTTGATATGCCCAATGTCATCTTTTGCAGTATGAATGTTTACTTTATGCCATTATGTGTTTTTGATTTTACAGACACATAGACCTGGGACAACAGGGATGTTTGAACACTGTTGGGATTGATTTAAAAAAAAATCAAAGTCTAAGAGGATATAACTAAATCATATGGAAACCTATGTTTTTGGACAATGTAACACTCAGGAGCCATAAATTGTTACTAGAAAATTTTCAGTGCCAGGGTTGGGATACCATCCAGTGAGTTGTTGGCCAGGGAGGTCCCTGATGCCCCCAAACATTACAGGTCATTGCTGAGCCCCTTGGTTTCCCACCAAGAATAGATGGTAAGACCCTATTGCTGAAGACTGGGCTGAAAGGTCACTAAGAAATCCAACTGGAGTTGAGCTGAAAACCTCCTCCATGTAGACCAGCTGACAGAAAGCTGGAAGAAGCCATTCTGCATACAGTTCACTGGGAGAGAGAGAAATCACCAGTGAAGATACTCAACAGTGGACACTGCAAGCAAGCCTTATATTTTGTCAACCAGGCCAAATGAGCCAACGGGTACAACAGTGGTATGTCTGTTACGGGAGAAACCAACTGCCCTCTAATTTGACTGGAGGCTCGTTCCATGGGAGGGAATACATCCCTGATACTGAAAACCTACAACAGGGGTAGTCATGAGCCCTAGGGGTGTAACATCTGCTGCTGTCTGGCTAAATGTATATACTATGCTCATCAAACTGACCTATAAGTACTTCTCTTAATGTTCATACCCATATATTAATGCTATTCTCACATTTTCGTTAGAGAATTTTCTCTTTTCAGATGGCAGTGACCTTGGGATGACTTAGAAGGCATCATGGTGCCGCGAAGAAGTGACGGAGGAGTGCTCAGCACTGCAATATCTCTATTACACTTTCCAAGGCTCGGGGTCTATTGCAGAAGAGGTGGAGGAAAGAATGTAAGAGCCAAAGGAAGGATAGGACTCCTAACAACATGCTCCTCCAGACACAAAATGGCCTGGATATCCATGATCTCATAGTGCCTGACACTACCTACACAAGACCATCATAATAGGTGGAAAAAAATCATGACATCAAATAAAATAAAAGAGACTGATTGAGAGGGGGAGGGGTATGATGGAGAGTGGAGTTTCAAAGGGGAAAGTGGGGGTAGGAGGGAACTACCATGGGATATTGTTTACAATCATGGAGTTGTTAATTATAAAAATATTTTTAAAAATGAAAGAATTCATTCTCCTTTTTATGCTCCGTTTTAAAAAGGAAAAAAACTGAGATATCTCTCACAAGTCATCCTTTGAGTATACAACTGAGTAATTTACAGTACGTATGCAGGTTTTATGGCCACCACCACTATCTAATTCCAGAATATCTTCATCTTGCCACCCCCTGTGGGGGGGCAACCTGGTATCCATTAAGAGCTATCCCCTACTGCCTTCTCCTCCATCCCTAATGTAATTACAATTTTTCCTAAGGTTATTTGGTTATTGACAGGAGAGGAAGATGCACTCCTAAGTCACAGGACCTCTATTCTGGGAGGTCTGTGATCTACAAAGGGCATGCTTGAATGCACTGAGGAAGATAAATTAGCATCTTCCTCTTGAATTATTCCCTCTAGTACCAAGTAAGCTTCAAACCAACATCCAGATCTGGCTTACTCTGACTGCATTGCTAATCAACTTTGAACATTTGGCCATGGCATATTTTACAATCTTCTATCTCAAAATTCTGGAGCAGAAACCAAAAGATAATCTACAGCAATTATCACACATAAAAATAAGCTAAATGTAAAAAGTAGTAAATGAAGTAATTAAAATAAGATAGATTCATACCAATGTTTGCTCATTTAGCTGGCAAAACTTATCAAAACAGTTCATATAGTCAATGCAGTAACAGAATTTCTACAGATATTTTCATCCTTTTAGAAAAACCAGACAAAAATGTATAGGAAAGAAATAAAACTGAAGAAGATGAATATTCTTGGCAGGTTCTTGGCCCTCGCCGCAATGTTTTTTGGTGTTACCAAGTGTTGTAAACTGTGTGTAACCCTCTTTAATTTTAGATAGGTAGTACAGAACGGAATTGGCTTTTGCAACAACTTCTGCTTATTTATTCATGTAGCAAACAATGTAATTTATCATCACTGCCATATCCTGCAAATGTTTCCTGAAGGAATATGTTTAAATTATGTTTATTTAAAAAATGCATACAGCACAGTGTGGTGGCACACGCCTTTAATCCCAGCACTCAGGAGACAGAGGTAGGAGGATCATGAGCTCAAGGCCACCCTGAGACTACATAGTGAGTTCGGGTCAGCCTGAGGTAGTGTGAGACCCTACCTCAGAAAACCAATAATAATAATAATAACAACAACAACAACAACAATAATGCATATAGCTGGAAACGGTAGCTCACCTTTAATCCCAGCACTGGGGATACTGAGGTAGTATGATTATCATGAGTTTGAAGCCAGCCTGTGCTATAGAGTGAGTTTCAAGTTAGTCTAGGCTAAAATGCCTCAAAATAATTAATAATAACTATAAATGCATATTACAAAGCTTTAGAAAATACAAGACAAAGAAACTCATTTATTATTTCATCATATAAATATAACATTAGCATTTTCACTGCTTCTTTCCTATATTTTTCTACACATCTGGAACTAGTTGGGATCTTGCTATATCAATCCTGTAGCTGCTTAATTCATTTTACATTATTCCATTAGCATTTCCTCCATATCACTGAAATCTTATAATCTACACTTGTTACCATCATCTGTATAAACATGGATATATAACTGCACACAGACCTTACATTCTCCTACTCAAGCATTTGAAAATTCCTACCCAGAAAGCCACTGTATCTTATTCCAAGTGACTTTCTGGTCAGCATTCACTTCTTTCTTTCATGGACACACAATCCATACACACAGGATGAACACTAGGTCCCTAAGGACTCAGTTATCTTCAAGCTATTGTAATGCAGAGTCACTGCCAAAAGCTACATTCCTGTCTGAGAAAAAATATCACCATATCATGAGGACTCTGGAATGAACAAACAGTGAGCCAAACATTCTTTACACCACTTAGAAATTAAAGGCCATGCCCTCAATCAGTCAAAAAGCATTCCCTCCTATCTTAAAACTTGCAATGAGATCCCTAGCTGACCTCTAATACCACAAGCGTGAGGAAATAAGGCTCATATTATTTACCTGTGTCACTTTGGGAATGGCTATGTTATATAGCTGACCTTGAATTTCTAACTTAAGACTCATCACAGGCAGCCCAGCTTCTCACTAGGGGACTGTGGAGCAAAGGACAGCAGGTGCTAGGAAGCACAAAGCAATGACATTTGTTTCTCTCCCTCCCAAGAGGCTCTTCTGTTCTCAGGTGTGAGAGAGAAATACGTATTTTCTTCCTAAACTTCATCATAACGTAACTGCAATCATTATGCTGGCTGTCCGCCGTAAAGGTGCTTTCCTAGTCACTGTGGACACCAGGCTAATGCCAAGTCACTGTGATAAGAGACTGTGTTTCCATGCATTGGCAATCATCATGCTGGCTATTCACTGTAAAGGGCGCTTTCCTAGTCACTGTGGACACCAGGCCAATGCCGAGTCACGGTGATAAGAGACTGCGCTTCCATGCATTGCCTACACTTTTAGATTTTTCCCTTCCACTGAAAATTTAATTTCAGTAATATTAACCCCTAAGACATCTAAGACTTATTTCTGTTTTCTTATGCCCTCCACAAATTGATTAGAGCAGAGATGGGGGCTAAACAACAGACTGCATGGCTTTTATAGTCTACAAACTTGTATTCAAACACTACTGCTCTAGAGGACATTACTTATACTCTCAGTGCCAATTAACCTCTGGAAATTGTAATGACTGAATAATAATGTATTTATAAAGCCTGACACACAGCAGAGAGAGATCAAATACGTAACTTTATGATGCTCAAATTTGGGTAGTTCCTTTTTGTCACCATTTATTGGGTAACATAAGCAAAGAAAATACTTTTATTTCCCCCTTTGGCTTTCCTCAAGCAAAACCATCTTCCTTTCTTCGCAGGGTACCCAAACAGTGCCCATCCAATATGGCATCTCCCACACAAGTCCTTTCTTCTTCTTTCCTCATTCTTACAGTTTGGAAGCTTGTGTCTGCTCAAAAGTTCATGTTGGAACCTAAATCCCAATGTGGCAGCACTAGCACTGAGACTTTGGAAAAGACACAGTGCTCTCCCCTCCAGAACACAGCAGTGGGTTTAAAGCAGAGTCCAGGCCCCCCACAGACACAGTAGCTGTGTGCAGCACCTCCATTTTGGACTCCAGCCTCCAGAGCTACTAGAAATGCATTTCCACTATTTACAAATTACCCAGTCTGTGGTTATTTTAACAGCAGAAATGGGCCAAGATATTCACTATGAACAGTTCTTTCCAATACTGGAGCACTCACCAAATGATCTACCACTCATGTAAATCAGGCCGCTACTGTACACGGTGGCCGACCTAAAGCCTCTGCCTCCCTCCATCCTGAGAACCAACCGCTTGAGGTTTACACATGTCTCCCCTGGACTTTGGGGAGCTGAGGAGGTGGCTCAATGGATAAGAGCACTTGTAAGCATGAGGACGTAAGTTCAATTGCCAGCAACCACATAAAATGTCAGGTATGCCCAAGAATGCATGTAAATGCAATGCTGAAGGGAGCAGAGACAGGAGGCTCAGTGGTCAGGTGTTCTAACAAAAAACCAGCATAAGCTCCAAATTCAGTGAGAGACTGCCTCAATGAAACGAAGCAGAAGAGGAGCAGAGAAAGAAACCTGTCATCCACCTCTGGCCTCCTCGCACATGTGTACCGGGTGTAGTACACACACGCTTCAACTATACCACACACATACCAAAAATAAATAACAATAAAAACATGCTTTAAAGCTGGGCATGGTGGCATATGCTTTTAATCCCAGCACTCAGGAAGCAGAGGTAGGACTGCCATGAGTTCACCCTGAGACTACATAGTGAATTCCAGGTCAGCCCGGGCTATAGCAAGACTCTACCTCAAAAGACCCCCCCCCCAAAAAAAAAAACCTAAGCTTTATTGTTAGGTTGTTTGAGAGAAGAAATGCCCCCAAGTGATTTTCATTTTAATATACCCCACACAAAGTGAATGCCGATTTCCAATATTTCCTTTAAAAACAAAAAAGACAGAAGATGGGAATGTGATCCCCACAGACTAGTCCAGTCTAGGACCCATCTGAACGCACTTAGAGACCTGGCCAGCTGACCTCCACTAACTACACGACAGAGCCAGCATGCCCTCAGCCATTGTCTCCCAAAGGGACACTGCTCTGCACAGACTGTTCAGCTTGCTATGATCCCCCTTCCTACCACTGTTGGCTGTATAGGGACAATTTAAATTCATATCAGGTAACCAAGAGCAAGCAGTGACCGTGCTGGGTCAACTGCAATGAAGAAAGAATAAGTACCACATTGATGCCAACATGGTCATAGGAGGTAATAAGCAAACAGCCCTACTACGTGACATTGACTTTCAATACATTACATCTTTTCCCCCTTCACCCTCACGAGACCAATGCTGTTCCTGTTTTACAGAGGAAAGTTGAGGCATCAGAAGATTATATATACAAGTTGCACAGCAACAGCTAGCAGGAAAAGAGGAAAATTTCCAGAAGCCTAATTTACTCATTATAAATTTCCTGCTTTGGGCCAGGAGATAGCTCAGTTGGTGACATGCATGCTATGCAAACATAAGGACCTGAGTTTGATCCCCAAAAACCACAATAATAAAAAATAAAAAAGCCAGGCTGGAGGAATGGCTTAGCAGTTAAGGCTGCAAGGACCCATTCTCTCTGTTTCTATCTGTCTCTCTCTCTCTATCTATCTATCTATCTATCTGCCTTTCTCTCTCTGTGTCGCTCTCAAATAAATAAATAAAAATGAACAAAACAAATTTAAAAAAATCTATCAATGGTATTCAGATTTTTGTCATAACTATTGCTAGTTAACTCTTCTGTGTACAATAGGTACATATCACTTCTTTTAATTTTTTTTTGTTTTTGTTTTTTGATTTTTTTGAGGTAGGGTCTCACTGTAGCCTAGGATGACCTGGAATTCACTAAGGAGTCTCAGGGTGGCCTCAAACTCACAGCAATCCTCCTACCTCTGCCTCCTGAGTGCTGGGATTAAAGGTGTACACCACCACGCCTAGCTACATATCACTTTTTGAAAAACTTTTTAAGGAAACCAGATACCACATGCCTCCTGATTTGATGCACTGAGGGGGGCACAGCACAAATGAATACCCTTCATCTAACCAGACGGTGTCACCAATAGGATCAAAGTAAAGGACTGCCTATGCAGGATAAGCAGGCTGTACTTTCAAAAGTATCAAGCAAAGAAAGACAAGGAAAGATGGACGACAAACTATTCCAGGGAAAAGGAGACCACACAGTCATGATACCTACATGTAACATATGTTCCTGGACTGTGAACCAGAAAAAAATAGTGCTTGCTTTAGTGGACTAACAGGTGAAATCTGAATAAGGGTTGTCTATTATGTATTAGTAGTCTATAAATCCTGACTTAGATAAATATAATAATTATGTAATTAAAAATGAATGCCCTTATTTTTAGGAAATACATACAATTAGGAGCAATAGATTATTGTATTTACAACTCACTCTCAAACCATTTTAAAACTATAATATGCATATACACAGAATGGTAAAACATGAAAATTAATATACATTAAAAAAAATCTTTGGGGAGGGAGGGAATTACCATGGGATATATTTTATAATCATGGAAAATGTTAATAAAAATTTAAAAAAAATCTTGGGCTGGAGAGATGGCTTGGCGGTTAAGTGTTTGCCTGTGGAAGCCGAAGGACCCCGGTTTGAGGCTCAATTCCCCAGGACCCATGTTAGCCAGATACACAAGGGGGCGCACATGTCAAGTTCATTTGCAGTGGCTGGAAGCCCTGGCACATTCATTCTCTCCCTCTCTCTCTCCCTCCCTCCCTCCCTTCCTCCCTCCCTCCCTCCCTCTCTCCCTCTCTCCCTCTCTCCCCCTCTCCCTCTTTCTGTCACTCTCAAATAAATAAATAAAAATAAACAAAATCTTTTAAAAATCTATTGCACTATTTTTAAAGCTCCTGTACATCTACATATTTTAAAAAAAAAACAAACCTTTAAATGTGTATATGAGGGCTGCAGAGATGGCTTAGCAGTTAAGACATTTGCCTGAAAAGCCAAAGGATCTCAGTTTGATTCCCCAGGACCCATGTAAGCCAGATGTACAAGGAGGTACATGTGTATGGAGTTCCTCTGCAGTAGCTGGAGGCCCTGGTGCACCCATTCTCTCTCTTTCTCTTTCAAATAGATAAATAAGTTAAAATAAAATTTTTGAAAAATGTATACATGGTCATGATTCCACTAGACTAAAGTAATCAAAATGGAGCTGAGCTGGAAACCTCCTTTCTGCTGACAAGCTGTCAGAAGGCTGGAAGGAGCTGTCCTGAATGCAGGCTTTTATAGGAGAGAAGCCAACTATAAGGCTGAGCAGTACTGAACCCTGCAAGCCTTAAGACTGGCCAGCCAGGGCTGGAGAGATGGCTTAGCGGTTAATCGTTTGCCTATGAAGCCTAAAGACCCCAGTAGAAGGCTCGATTCCCCAGGACCCATGTTAGCCAGATGCACAAGCAGGGGCGCATGCATCTGAAGTTCGTTTGCAGTGGCTGGAGGTCCTGGCGTGCCCATTCTCTCTCTCTATCTGTCTCTTTCTCTCTCTGTTGCTCTCAAATAAATAAATAAAAACAAATTAATAAAAAAAAAAGACTGGCCAACCAGGCCAAGTGTGCCAACTGGTACAATAGTAGCATGTATGTCATAAGGGACCCACTTTTCTAATTTGACTTGGAGGCCCACTCCACAGGAGCAAATAAATGCCTGGTGCTGAAAACCTAATCAATAACCTATGGCTGGCCAGGCATGGCGGCACACACCTTTAATAGCAGCACTTGGGAGGCAGAGGTAGGAGGATCGTCATGAGTTCAAGGCCACCCTGAAACTACATAGTGAATTTCAGGTCAGCCTGGGCTAGAGTGAGACCCTACCTGGAGAAACAAACAAACAAAAAGCCTAAGGCTAGGGAGGTCATGAGCTATAGGGGAGCAACACCTGCTGTTGCCTGGCTAAATGTATATATTATTCCACCCAACTGCCCTCTAAGCACTTTTTTTATGTTTATACCCATATATTAATGCTACTCTCACTTTTGGTTACAGAAGTTTCTCTTTTCAGATGGCAGTGACCACTGGGGTGATCCAAAAGTCAACATAATGCTAAGAAGGGACAATGCAGTGTTCCGCACTGAGACACACCCTCCAAAGTTCAGGGACCATTGCAGAAGAGGTGGGGGAAAGAATGTAAGAGCCAGAAGAAGGGTAGGACTGCTTACAATGCAATCTTCCAGACACAATATGGCCTTGATATTCATGACCTCACAGTACCTGACATTACCTACACAAGATCTTCATTATAGGAGGAAAATAATACTTCAAAATAGAAGAGACTAGTTAGAAAGGAGATTCAAGAAGGGTGGATTTGAGAGGAGCACAATGGGGATAGAGGAGGGAATTGTGATTTATTGTCTGTACTTATGAAAGTTGTCAATAAAAAGTTTTTTAAAAGAACTATTTTATTTTTGCTTTTATTTATTTTTGTTTATTTATTATTTATTATTTATTTTGGTGTTTCAAGGTAGGGTTTCACTCTAACCGAGGCTGACCTGGAATTCACTATGCAATCTCAGGGTGGCCTCAAACTCACAGTGATACTCCTGCCTCTGCTTCCTAAATGCTGGAATTAAAGGCAGGTCTGTGACCACCATGCCTGGTTTATTATTGCTTTTTGTGGGGGAAGAGGCTCACTATGTTGCTCAAGCTAGAACGAGACTCTGCTTCAAAAAATAAAAAATAAAAAGAAGGCTGGAGGCATGGTTCAGTGGTTAAAGATACCTGCTTGCAAAGCCTAACAGGCTGGGTTAAGTTCTCCAGTGCCCATATAAAGCTGGATGCACAAAGTGGTACATGTGGCAAGTTTGTTTGCAATGACAAGAGGCTCTAGTGCACCCATACTCTATTCCCTACTCTCTCTCTCAAATCAATACATAAAACTATTTAAATATTATTTTTTATTAAAATTATTAGCCAGGCATGGTAGTACATGCCTTTAATCCAGAGGCAGAAGTAGGAGGTTCACGAGTTCAAGGCCACCCTGAGACTACATACTGAATTCTAGGTCAGCCTGAGCTAGAGAGAAATCCTACCTCGAAAAAAAAAAAAAAAAAGTTCTCACTCAAGACATATGTAGTCTACTAATGAAGTCATTAACAATAGAACAATGTATGTGCCTTTTTCTTTTGCAGGCACGTGCCTTATCCACTGAACCATTTCTCCAGCCCTCATGCCCTTTTCTTTATGTGCCCATAAATACAGCTAGTAATACTGTTTACTCTTCAAAGGTGGGCTCCAAAGTCAGACTTTCCAAATCCAGATCCTGCCTATTGCATCTTCTGATCTCATCAACTCTCTTTAGGTGTTTCCCCAGACAGTGAATGGGAATAATCTTGGGGCAATCAGAAAGCACTTCCATAAGGATGAAATGTGCAGTGTCTTCAAAGCACTTGTTAGTGCCTGGCACTCAGTGGTGCTTAGTAAATGTTAGTTATTAGAAAATACGAGCCTCACCAGCCTCACTGTTGGCTCCATGTTCTCACCCCAACTGTTTCTTTTTGTTTGTTCTGGTATTCAATATCTGATTTCTCCTATTATCCATATCCTTATTTAACTTTCTAAAACAAGGCAAAGTGTAAGTGTTATATTAAATTTTGAGGGAGACAAAAAAAAGGAAAGTGCTGGGAAGACAACTCAACTGATAAAGTGCTTGCCTTGTAAGTATGAGGACCTGAGTTCAATCCACAGAGACCACGATTTTAAAAGAAGGGGAAAAAAAAAAAACAGGCATGAAGTCATGTACCTGTAAGCCCAGTGCTGGAGAGGTAGAAACAGGGGGAGCCTTGTGACTCACTGACCAGAGAGTCTAGCCTAACTGGCAAGCCCTAAGCTAATGACAGACTTTGTGTCAAAATAAAAAATAAAGGGTGGACAGCATACCTGATACTTGAGACTAACACAAAAATTGTTGTCTGACCTACACAAACACACACACACGCACACACACACACAGACACTGTAAATCCTAAGGACCCCAGTTCGATTCTCCAGGTCCCACATTAGCCAGATGCACAGGGGGCACATGCGTCTGGAATTCGTTTCCAGTGGCTAGAGGCCCTGGCACGCCCACACTCTCAATCTCTCTCTCTCTCCCTCCCTCCATCTCTCATTAATAAATAAACAAAAGTAAAATCATATATATATAATTATATATATATATATATACACACACATACATGCACACACACATACATATATACATACACATACATACACACACACACATACGTTTGGAAGCTGGGCATGGTGGCACACGCCTTTAATCCCAGCACTGGGAGGCAGAGGTAGGAGGATCGCCATGAGTTCAAGGCCATCCTGAGAATTCAGAGTGAATTCCAGATCAGCCTGGGCTAGAGTGACACCCTATCACAAAAAAACCAAAAAAGAAAAAAAATGGTATGGCAGGCAGGCATGAGCTCGGGACTGGGGTCTGGCCTGCAGGGAAGTCTGGAGTTGGGCTGCAAGGGGCAGTGTGACCTGAGGGACAAATGACTCACACCTCGGCACAGCCTGAGACCCCGGGTGCTAACCACAGCCCTGCCACCTTGTCTCTTTTTTTGGATGAGTTATTTGAAACAGCTGTGTCTCAGTTGTTGTTGTTGTTGCTTTTGTCTACACAAATGGTAATAAACAATAGTGTAAAAAATAACAATAGGGGTTACAGAGATGGCTTAGCAGTTAAGATGCTTGCCTGTGAAGCCTAAGATCCTGGATTTGATTCCCCAGAACTTATGTGCCTAATGCATATGATGGCGCATGTGCTCAGAGTTCATTTACAGTGGCCAGAGGCGCTACTGTGCCCATTCACTCTCTCTCTCTCTCTCACCTTGCAAATAATTATATAAAAACCGGATATGGTAGCACACTCTTTTAATCCCAGCACTCCAAGGAGGCAGAGATATAAAAAAAAAAATTGTTTTATTTGCTTGCAAACAGAGAGTGAGAAAGAAGAGACACAGAAAATGGGTGTACCAGGGCCTCCAGAAGCTGCAAACCAACTCCAGATGCATATGCCACTTTGTGCATCCAGTTTTATGTGGGTATTGGGAAATTGAACCTGGGCCATTAGGCTTTGCAAGCAAACATCTTTAACTGCTAAGCCATCTCTCCAGACCCAGGACCATTTTCATTTGGTAGTGTATATAACATTTTCTTAAAGTAACCAGTCCATTCTGAAATTCTCTGCTTTTGCTCAATGATACTCACAGTAATTTTTGGATTTATGAAAATTATACCACAGCCAGGTGTGGTGGCACACACCTTTAATCCCAACACTTGGGAGGCTGAGGTAGGAGGATTGCTGTGAGTTCGAGGCCAGCCTGAGACATAGTGGATTCCAGGTCCGCCTGGGCTAGAGTGAGACCCTACCTTGAAAAACAACAACAAAAGTTACCTCAGCCAGGCGTAGTGGCACACGCCTTTGATCCCAGCACTTGGGAGGCAGAGGTGGGAGGATCACCGAGAGTTCAAGGCCACCCTGAGATTACGCAGCTAATTCCAGACCAGCCTGAACCAGAGTGAGACCCTACCTCGAAAAAGAGAAAAAATAAAGTTACCTCAGAGTTCCCCTCCAGCAGACACCAGGACAACACTGCAAGAAGAACCTAGAGGGTACCTCCTCTCCTGCCTCAGAAAGGATGTTTCACTTGGTGGCAGCACTGAGCACACTTTCAGAAAAGGAAACAGAAGTCACTTCCTAAGGCTGGATCCAATGATCTTTTCTAGCTCTCCCCTCAAGGACACAAGAGAAGAAAAAACACCTCAATGAGAAAGCCAGTGCTGAGAGACAAGCAAGGGAAGTGAGAAGATCCTCCCATATCTGTCAATCAGCACAATCCTCTCCTGCCCAGCAACGCACTTGGTCCACTGAGCTCTGAAAAGCAGCTTAGGCAAGACTGACCTTCCACAGCCTACATAGTGCTACCCAGGGAGGAAACAGGAAAGGAAAACAGGCTTCTCGGAAGCCCTCACAACTTATTCCTCATTCTCCATGGTCCTATTTAATCCACCTTTGCATCAAGGCCTCTCCAACTATACACTTTCTTTCTTTCTTTCTATTTTTTTGAGTTTTTTTCATTTCCACATTTACACTACAGCATTTAAATGCGTTCACATGGGACAATTTTCACTGAATAATTTCCTATCTCACATTGTGCAATTATATGTTGTCTTCCCATGTCCAGTTATCCTTCCAATCAGACCTAAGGGTCCATAGGGTCTAGACAAAGAAGTTTCTAGGTGAAGTCAGAACCCACATATTTCAGATTCACAGAGCAGGCATGAGACAAATGTCCATAGGAGAAGAGTTCACACATGCTAGATTGGACAAGTCTACCTGGCCTGGCACTGGCCCTTCTGTCCATGGACGGGACGAAGTCCATCTTCTCCACACTGTATACAAAGCTCCCAGTGTAAATGTGACACGTGGCAAACACTTAACTTCAAGTTCTATATAGAGGCCTGGTTCAAGTCCCAGAAACCTTATTTACAAGCTCATCACCCTGAACAAGTTACCTGATGTCTCTTAACGCCAACCTTCTCATCTATAAAATGGGAATGACAATACCTACTTTACATGGTAACCAAAAGTTAACAAATTAACACACATTCAGGGAACATTGTTGAAAAGGGGTGGAGACAAGAGCCAAAGAATGGGGAGGAGTGCTGTGGCACACCACTTCTAGACATGACAGCCAGTGAATTCATGAGCTCAAAGCCAACATTACCTGCACAACATTAGGCCCACCAACATTCCCTCATGGATGGTGGAGTAAGGCAGGAAGCCCCACCCCTTCCGGAGGAGCTATTGAGAATATGGTTGTTGGGGGCATTTTCTTCAATGGCGAAGGGTGTTCTGGAAAATAACTCTTGATCCATGCTCATGCAAGCAACCCTAATTAAACTCAATAGGTCACCAACACTCGGGAGGTAGAGGTAGGAGGATCACTGAGAATTCGAGGCCACCCTGAGACTACATAGTTAATTCCAGGTCAGCCTGGACCAGCGTGAGACCCTACCTTGAAAAACCAAAAAAAAAAAAAAAAAAGTTTAAAATTACAAAACAAAAGTGAATGAAAAAAATATGTACATTTAGCATAATTTCTGGCGCATAGTAATGGGCCCTAGCCATAGGCTATCATCATCATCAATATTCTGCAGTACTGCATACAAGTCCACAATTGCTTACAAGAAATCTAGAGGACAGGTCTAGGGAAATGGCTTGGCAGTTAAGGCATATGCCAGCAAAGCCAAAGAACCCATATTTAATTCCCCAGTACTCACATAAAGCCAGATGCACAGTGTGGCACATGCATCTAGAGCTCATTTGCAATGGCTAGAAGCCCTGGCTTGCACATTCTCTCTAAATATCCTCTTCTTTCTCTCTCTCCGCCCCCCCCCCCATAAATAAATGTTTAAAAAAGAAAGCTAGGGCTGGAGAAATGGCTTAGCGGTTAAGGCGTCTGCCTGCAAAGCCAAAGAACCCAGGTTTGATTCCCCAGGACCCATGTTAGCCAGATGCACAAGAGGGCACATGCATCTGGAGTTAATTTGCATGGGCACACCAGGGCCTGCAGCTGCTGAAAACTGTAATCTGTCTTACATGGATCCTGGGGAGTTGAACCAGGGTCTTTTGGCTTTGAAGGTAAGCACCTTAACCGCTAAGCCATCTCTCCAGCCCTCATTTTTTTAAGATTTATTTATTTATTTAATGCAGAGAGAGGGAGAGAGAGAATGGGCATGCCAGGACCTCTACACACTGCAAACGACCTCCAGATGCATGCGCCACCATGTGCATCCAGCCCTCTTTCATATTTTTACTCTTTTTGGTGTGGGTGTGGTGTGTGGGTGTGTACATAGGTATGTATATATGAATGAGCAGGTGCACCTGCCCTTGCACGTGCATGCAAAGGCCCTGAGGAGAACACCAAGTGTGCTCCTCTATCACCCTTCCACCCTGTTTCCCTGAAGCAGAGTCTTACCAGACCTGAAGCAGGCGTTTTTTTTTGGTTTGGTTTTGCTTTTTCTGTTAGACCAAGGAGCAGTCCCAGAGGTCGTTGTCTCCACTCCCCTCAGTGCTGCAGGACAGGAATGTGCAGCCTGTTGGGCTTTTTACATGGCTGCTGGGGAATCAAACAGCCCTGTACACCAAGCACTCTTACTGAGCCATCTCCCCAGCCCTTCATTTTTAAAAAATATTTTATACACTTATTAGAGTAATACTATCTGTATGTGCATGGAAGTGCCACAGCCATCATTTGCCACTGCAAATGAACTCCAGATGCAAATGGCACTTTGTGCATTTTGTTTTATGTGGGTACTGGGAAACTGAACCCCAACCAGCAGACTTTGTAATCAAGTGTGGGCAGATGCATGCTATGAGCACATGGAGATCAGAGGAGAACTTGGGCGTCGGCCCTCACCTTCCACCTTCCGGGTGGGGTCGCTTATGCTGCTGCTGTTCATCAGGCTGACCCATGGGCTCCCAGGGGTTCTTCGGTCTCTGCCTACCATCTTGCTGTAGGCACACTGGAACTACATACAGATGCTTACACTACCACAGCTGGCTTTGCATGGGCTCTGGGGATCCTAAATCAGATGCTCACACTTGAGCAACAAGTGTTTTATCCTCTGAGCCACCTCTCCAGCCCCCAAGATGACTTCTACCAGCAAGAAAAACCAATACCAGCTCACTGTACATGAACAGTGACCACATAGTTCAAAGTGAGCTCAATGAGTCTGAAGGGGAGAACTAAATAAAAGGTAAGTTTAGTACAATGGAGTTCTACTCAGCAGTAAAGAAAAATGAAGTTATGAAATTTGCAGAAAAATGGATGAACCTGGAAGAAATTATGCTAAGTGAGGTAACCCAGGCCCAGAAAGCCAAGCACCACATGTTCTCTCTCATATGTGGATACTAGCTACAGATGACTGGGCTTCTGCGTGGGAATGAAAATACTTAGTAGCAGAGGCCAGTGAGTTAAAAGGGAGACATAAAGGGAAGAGAAAGGAAGGGAGGAGGGTACTTAATAGGTTGATATTGTATATATGTAAGTACAATGGTTGTAATGGGGAGGTAATATGATGGAGAATGGAATTTCAAAGGGGAAAGTGTGGGGGGTGGGGAGGGAGGGAATTACCATGGGATTTTTTTAATAAAAATGCTAATAAAAACTTTTTTTAAAAAAAAAGGTAAGTTTAGGGCAGAGGAGGGGGACAAGTGTGTAATAGGATGGGAATATAATCAAATTA